>NC_034603.1:82916754-82919261 GCF_900095145.1 Mus pahari | reverse complement strand
GACTCATTCCCAAACCTGCCAATGACATACTCTAAAGCAAGGTGGACAGCCTTCCTGTTGCTCTGGGGGCCTCTAGCTGTGTCTTTTAAGCCTAGCCCTCCCAAGCAGCTAACTGTACAATCCTTCATTTTTCTGAAGTGTCTTCCATCTCTCTAAGATAGCCCCGGGAAGAGGTCTAAGGCCTTCCAACAGAGGTTTCTCACCTCTGTCTCTTTCTTTTAGCCCTCAGCATTCTTACACAAGAAAGAGCCGCCCCTGTGTTCTTAGTCCCTTGCTTTCCAACCTCAAAGGCTACTACTGGGATCTTGAGGTCTTGGCTGGTGCTGTTCCTTGTCCCTGAGATGCCCTTCCTGGCCTCTTTGCTTCCCGATTGGCTCCTTATCACCCGTTCAGATCAGGTAGGCCTTGCCCCTCTGTTTCCTCACAACTGCCTGTGGATCATTGTACCATCTTGCTCACCGCCTGGGTTATATCTTTGGCAGAAAACAATATTAATAATGCATGAGTCTACACAGTCTCTTTCCCTCTGCCCACCTGCTGGGGCCAGCGTTGCCAGGGCCAGGGCAGAACTGAGGAGGGCTGGTCCCAGGGTGATGGGACTGACCTGGGAGGGCAGGAGAGAGGCAGAACTGAGGGGGGCTGGTCCCCGGGTGATGGGACTGACCTGGGAAAGGACAGACAGCTACTAGCATGTAGGATGTCTGCAGATTTGGAGTGGTTAGTAGAGCGAGGAATGCTGTTGGGGTTTTTGGTGTGGTGATCTCACTGTCCCTGGACTGTCCTGGAACTGACTTTGTAGACCAGGCTAGCCTCAGACTCGCAGAGATTCACCTGCCTTTGCCTCCTGAGTGCTGGGATTAAAGGCGTACACCAATGCTACCCCCCACACACACACACCATTGGTGATTTTTTTTTCAATTTAATTTATTGTTGTTTTGGGGTGCACATGAACTCCATGGTACATGGTACATGTTTTAAAATAAATAAGTAAATAAATAAATAAATAACAAAAGAATCAATCCTCTCATTTCACTGTGGGTTTGAGAACGGAACTCAGGTAATCAGGCTTGACTCCTAGGTTTTGGGTTTTGTTCCTGGTAGTGGGTTTTCGCTATTGTTTTGTTTTGTTTGTTTGGTTGGTTGGTTGGTTTAGTTTGGTTTCATACTGTAGCCCAGGCTAGCCTCTTATTTACTATGTCTAAGATGACTGTGAATTTCTGATCCTTCTACTGCCACTTGCAAATGCTGGCGGTATGTACAGCCAAGCAAGAACTGGATGTCCAAGCTGGGCGTGGTGGCACATGCCTTTAATCCCAGTATTTGGGAGGCAGAGGCAGGTGAATTTCTGAGTTTGAGGCCAGCCTGGTCTACAGAGTGAGTTCCAGGACAGCCAGGGCTACACAGAGAAACCCTGTCTCGAAACAAACAAACAAACAAACAAACAAAGACCAGGATGTCCTGTAAAAGAAGGAAGAGGGCTGTGGGTGGAGCTCAGCTGGTAGAGAGCTTGCTTAGCATGGCCAAAGCCTGGGTTTTGTCAGCCCGTAGTGCTGGTGCAGACCTGCGATACTAGCAGTTGAGAGGTAGAGAGAGGAGAATCGGAAGACAGGATGGCCCTTCAGTGGTATACATAGTGAGCTAGAGGCCAGCCTGGGCTACATGAGATCTTACCTCAAAGGAAGGAAGAGAGAAGAAAGGAGAGAAAGAAAGAAAGAAAGAAAGGAAGAAAGAAAGAAGGAAGGAGGAAGAAAGGAGGAAGGGAGAGGGGAAGGAGATAGGAAGAAAGGAGGAAGGGAGAGGGGAAGGAGATAGGAAGAGGGGCCAGGGTGGTCTGAAATAGGGCAGAGTTGGAAGAAGTTTGGACCGAGAGAAAGAACAAGTTTAGGACAGAGTAAAAAGCATTGTGACCAGGGACTGGAGAGATGGCTCACCATTTAAGAGCACTGCTGCTCTTCCAAAGGACCCAGCAACCACATGACAGCTCACAACCACACGACAGCTCACAACTGTCTATAACTCCAGCTCTAGGGGATTTGACACCCTCACACAGACACATGTGCAGTAAAAACACCAGTGTACATAAAATAAAAATAATAAAGCATTTAAACAAGAAGCATCCTGGCCGATTAGATTAGGTGAAATAAAGTTCCTTTCAGATGCTCTCTGCTGCTCTTAAACAATGTAAGAACCAAGCAGGTTAGGGCGGACAGATGGCTCAATGGTTAAGTCCTCACTGCTCTCACAGAGGACCAGGGTTCAGGTCCCAGCATCCACATGACAGTTCACATCCCATGTAACTCCAGTTCTAACTCCCTCCATAAACTTATACACACACATGTTGCCATGTACACATGTGCGTGCACGCACACACACACACACACACACACACACACACACAATATTTTAAAAGAGACAAGTAAAAATAGAATCCCTTTCAGGCAGAGCAGCGTGTGTCCAGCACTGGGGAAGCAGAGGCAGGTGGATCTCTGTGTGTTCCAGGCCAGCAA
>NC_034603.1:82907132-82916499 GCF_900095145.1 Mus pahari | reverse complement strand
AATAAAATAAAATAAAAGAAAGAAAAGAAAAGAAACAACAGAGTCCCCTTAGCAGACAGGAGGAGAGAGAAACAAAGCACAAGATTTTGTTGTTGCTTGGTTTTGTTTTTCGAGACAGGGTTTCTCTGTGTAGCCCTGACTGTCCTGGACCTCTAGACCAGGCTGACCTCGAACTCACAGAGATCTGCCTGCCCTGCCTCCTGAATGCTGGGATTCAAGGTGTACACCACTGCTGGTGAAAGTATAGGCATTTTTAAAAGTTTCTTATAAATAATTTATAATTCTCTCTTTGCCATCTTTCTCAAGAAACCACAATGGCATCTGAAGTTGCTTTGCAGTTATTTTTAGATGCTGACCTAGCTTTCGTAGCAGATGGTTCTGTCTAGGGACCGGTGGCGTCCAGTTAGTACCCACTCTAGCATCTTTAGTTCCTTCATGTCCACTGGCTATTTCTCCCTAAATATAGAAACATTCGCAGATCTTCTCTCCCCTTAAAAGAAAAGGAGAGCAGAGAGAAGAGAGAAGGTAGAAGAGGAAAGGCCTTTAGGGTTACATGACCTGATCCAGGTGACATGCCCCTGTCAGACTAGCCAGCTGGGTACCCAGCGACTTCGGCTCAGTTTGCTAAACAGAGACCTCCCGCTTTCTCCATTGTGTGGCCCGGTGCTCAGAGGATATATTTGGAAAGTGAGTGACTCTTGACTTCAAAACATGTGGCTCAAGTGTTAATAAATCTGTGGAATGACTTTCAAACCTGACCGACGAGGGCTGGGAGTGTAGCCCAATGGTAGAGTGCTTGCTTCTGCATACAGGGGTTCAAATCCTCAGGGACTCAGACCACTCAAAGCACATACAAGAGGCCAAGAAATGGCTCAGAAGAGCGCTTGCTGTGCTCTAGGGACAGAGTTGGGCCCCCAGCACTCACGGCAGATGGCTCGACCCTGCCTATAACTTGGCTTCTGGGGAGCTGATCCCATCTTCTGGCCTCTGGGCAGGTGAATGCGTCTTCACACTGCCACCGGCAGCAGCAGCAGCAGCAACAACCATAAATATATTTAAAGAAGTATACATAAATCTGATCAACAAGGGGTGAGGAGTGGCTGAGGAGTTAAACCCCAGGCTCCATCCCCAGCACTACAAACAAACAAACAAACAAACAAACACCTGTCTGATGATGGGATCTTTTGTTGTCCCACCTGACAGTCAATCAGTCAGAACCCATGCATTTAGTGTCCCTCAGAAGTGACAGCAAGAGGCTACACACTGGGAATCCAGGAGTGAGCAAAACTGAGAGGTACTCTATCGTCTGCTTATTAATATCCTGGTGAAAGTGACAAACCCTCAAGCAAACCAATGTTCTGTGTGCAGAAGCACTGCGAAGAAGCCACAGCAATGGCCTCTCCTCTTGCTTTTGTTCCTTGGGTGGCTGTGGCTTTCTTAAAGCAGAGGCGTTTATGGTGACTGGAAGGAAGAAAGTCATTACCAGCAGAGAATACAACACCAGTGACGGCCTCATGAAGGAAGTGAGGGTCTGAAAAAGCGAAGGAGACCCCCCACCTGACCCATACAAACAAGGGGAAATTCTAGAGGCTGGAAAAGTCCGCAGGCACCCATTAGCCCTTTCAGCCCCCCGTCAAGGATTTCAAACTCTATTCTGAGAACAGCACAAAGCAGTGGGAAGACCTTGAGTGTGCTATGATTGGCGTTTATAAAAATATGCGCCGGGCATGGTGGCGCACGTCTTTAATCCCAGCACTCGGGAGGCAGAGGCAGGTGGATTTCTGAGTTCGAGGCCAGCCTGGTCTACAAAGTGAGTTCCAGGACAGCCAGGGCTATATAGAGAAACCCTGTCTCAAAAAAGACAAAAAAAAAAAAAAAAAAGCACACTGGGTGTGGGAGAGAAAATGGGTTGCAAAGAAGCAAGAGCAGCATTGGGAAGAACAGTGCTGAGCCGTAAGACGAGCCATCTGGACTCCGTGCTAAGGTGGCAGCCACTCGGGTGCTAGGATATAGGTGCATTCAAAAAACTACTGGGTGAAACCTACTGGCTGATTTGAAATAAGTCTTAGATAAAAAAAAATAGTGGAATAGCTCTCTTAAACTCTAGACCTCAGACAGGCAGTGGTGCACGCCCTTAATCCCAGCACTTGGGAGGCAGAAACAGGCGGATCACCATTAGAGGCCTGGGGAGACCCTGTCTCTAAAAAAAGACAGGTTGGAGAGATGGCACCCTGTGAAGAATCTCTGTGCTGAGATGTGCTAACCACACAAGCATGTTGACCCAGGTTCAAGTCCCAGGTAAACAGCTGCAGGCTGTGGTGCACAAGCTTAGCCCCCTGCCGAGATAGGAGATGAAGGCAGGAAAACTGCCCAGAGGCTGTGAACCAGCTAGCTGGCCTGGAATTCACAGCTCAGCAGAAACAAGAGAAATCCAACCTCTACAAGATGAAGAAGAAACTCATCCCCCTCGCCCCCATTTTTATGCCATGGAACCTATGAAAGAAAGGAGAAGAAGAGAGGGCAGAGGAAGAGAAGGCAGGAGGGAGAGAAAAAGGGGAAGGAGAGGAAAGGGGGAAAGTGGAAAGAGGAGAAAAGAAAGAAAAGAAAAGCAGGAATGAACAGGGCACATCAGGGGTGGGACACACACCTGTGATCTACACACTGGGAAGGCTGAGGCAGGAGGATTTTAAGTTTGAGGCCAGCTTGGGCTAACTCGTAAGAGTCTGTCTCCAAAAGAAAACGGGGAGCAGTGCATCGGGTAGAGAACACCCTTGTTCTTAAAGACCTCACCACATGGAGTTAAGAAGTGAGTCAGAAAACACGAGTGATTCAGGCCTGATTCAGGGACTTTAACAAGGATCAACATGCTGAGCCACCTGCAAGCTGAAACAAGCCCCTCCCCCGCGCCCCACCAGAGGAGCATCCTTCATCATTGTGCCATCTTTTCCACCTAGTCATTTGCTTAAACGTAACAGGAGGAAGCAGGATGGTTTAAGATCCCGCTGAGAGAATGGCTCAGCAGCTAAGAGCGCGCTTGTTTGCAATTGCAGGGGTCCTGAACCGGGTTTCTGGCACCCACATCGGGTGGCTCCCAACCACCTATAACTTCAGTCCTCGGGGATCCAACACTCTCTTCAAGGGCACTGGGACACACACAGACACACATTCATAAATAAAAATAAATCCTTGTTTCTGTTAAAGATCTCCATGCTGAAATGCTTTTGATTCACCTGAGTTCAAACAACGAGATCCCTGGCCAGAAACAGAGGGGTGTGGGTCCACGCACTGATACCTGTTGTCACAGTCAAAGTTTCAGACACTTTCTGGCTCTTTAAAAAGATGACTGGAATGGTCAAAGGACAAGCAGACAGCTGAGGGAAGAAAGCAAATGTAAGGAGTTGTTTTGGAAGAGGAAAAGGTTTTATTTTCCTAATAAACAAAGAACATTGAACTGGAAAGAACGCAGAGTCCGTTACCCATCTCTTCAGATACATGAAAGAATAAAACTGAACAATGCCGAGGAAGGCACGGGTGAAAACACGTGACTCACTGAGGGCAGCGCGCAGAGTGAGAATCTCTGAGCTGGGAAAGCCCACATCAGATAACAAAACGCTATGATCAACTCTTTGTGATGACGATCATTCCTTACGGTAATACAACTCAGGAAAGAATTCCAAAGCTCTGTGTGCGCATGTGTGTGCCAGGAGTATTGAACCCGGCAGTGAGTAAATAGATAAAATCCCTAGGGGCTGATGAGGTGGCTCAGTGGGTTAAAGTACTTGCACTAAGCCAGGGAATTCAATTCTCTGGACCACACGGTAGGGGAGAACCAACATCCACAACTTGTCTTCGACGAGTGCGTTGTGGCATATACAAAGGTGTGCTCAACCACACACATAATAAAAAGTGAGGAAAAGAAAAATATCAATTCCCCTCAGGCACCAGAGAGATGACGCAAGAGTTACAAGCACTCACTGCTCTTGTAGAAGAACCAGGTTGGGTTCCTTGAATTTAGGAGATTCCTCACAACCGCCTATAACTCCTGTTCCAGAAGATCCACTGTCCTCTTCTGGCCTCAGCAGGCACCGGGCATGCATGTGGTACTACACATACAGACATGGACACCAGGTGTGCATGATGGTTATATAGACGTGCAAACGAAACACTCATACACATAAATAAATCGAAAAATATAAGTAAATACATCTAATTTTTAATTTTAATTTTATTTTGATTTTTGAGACAGGATTTCTCTGTGTCCTGAAACTTACTCTGCAGACCAGGCTAGACTTGAACTTGAGATCTGCCTGCCTCTGACTCTGGAGTGCTGGGGTCAAAGGTGTGTATATAGCCACTGCTTGGCCCACCACTATCACTGGACTCACCTAAAATTTTATTGGGGGGGGGGGCTGGTGAGATGGCTCAGCGGGGAAGAGCATGGACTGCTCTTCCAAAGGTCCCGAGTTCAAATTCCAGCAACTATATGGTGGCTCACAACCATCCGTAACAAGATCTGATGCCCTCTTCTGAAGTGTCTGAAGTCAGCTACAGTGTAATTACATATAATAAATAAATAAATCTTTTTAAAAAAATTTATTGGGAAGAGAGGAAAGAGCAGAGTGGAAAGCTGAAGATGTTGGGGGTAGGGGGGATTTGGCATCTCAAACATGGAAATGGCAGAGGCCTTCAAAGCAAAATTCTCTAACATGGAATTTGCTTCTCGGGGCTTGAGAGATGGCTCAGTGGTTAAGAGCATTGACTATTCTTCCAGAAGTCCTGAGTTCAATTTCCAGCAACCACATGGTGACTCACAACCATCTGTAATGGGATCTGATGCCCTCTTCTGGCATGCAGGTATACATGCAGATAGAGCACTCATATACATCAAACAAACAAACAAATAAATAAATAAGAAGAAAGCCTACTTCTGTTTCTACTGTGTAAATCCTTGCATTTCCCCAGCACTTCTGTAGAGGCAGGCCCCTTGTGTGAACAGCTGGTTTATTAAAAAGAGATACAGGAGCCGGGCATGGTGGCACACGCCTTTAATCCCAGCACTCGGGAGGCAGAGGCAGGCGGATTTCTGAGTTCAAGGCCAGTCTGGTCTACAGAGAGAGTTCCAGGACAGCCAAGGCTACACAGAGAAACCCTGTCTCGAAAAACCATAAAGGGCTGGTGAGATGGCTCAGCAGGTAAGAGCACCCGAATGTTCTTCCAAAGATCCTGAGTTCAAATCCCAGCAACCACATGGTGGCTCACAACCATCCGTAGCAGGATCTGGCGCCCTCTTCTGGAGTGTCTGAAGATAGCTACAGTGTACTTACATATAATAAATAAATAAATCTTAAAAAAAAAAAAAGAAAAAACATAAAGAGAGAGAGAGAGAGAGAGAGAGAGAGAGAGAGAGAGAGAGAGAAAGAGAGATACGGGGATGTATGTATCCCATATCTCGATCAATACTATTGGATCAGTAACTGCACAGGAGGGGTTATGGGAGAATCCATAAAGCAGCCAGCAATGGCCAAACCAAGCTGGGACCCTTCAGAGACATCTTTAGAAAGAAACAAAACAAAAGAAAAGAAAACATCCCAAGGGACTCCCCTGTGCTGTCAGAACTGTTTATGCACACTTGCCATTAGGAGTGGGTCCTCTCAAACGGAGTTGGTCTAACTTGGTAGAAGTGTTTATTGGAAGAGGTAGCCAGCTTCCTCCCAGTCCAGTGGAACACCGAGTCATCTATAAAGGGAGACACGCTAGTCACAACAGGATGGAGGACATCAAAGGACAATGAAACATCCTGCCACATTCACAATTGTGGGTGAATTATCTGGTCCATGCAGGGTGACAGCTATAGTTTCTACAACCAAAACCATTATCTGGGGACAGAGGTAGATGGCAAGATAGGGACTCATGAGAGGAGGGAGCCTCGATTGAGAAAATGCCTCCATTAGACTGGGTTGTGTGAGTAGGCCTTGTAGGACATTTGCTTAATTAGGGATTGATGGTGGAGGGCCCAGATCATGGTGGGTGGAGCCATCCCTGGGCTGGAGGTCCTGGGTTCTATAAGAAAGCAGGCTGAGCAAGCCGTAGGGAGCAAGCCAGTAAGCAGCATCCCTCCATGGCTTCTGCATCAGCTCCTGCCTCCAGGTTTCTGCCCTGTTTGAGTCCTGGCCTGACTTCCTTCAGAGATGAACAGTAATATGGAAGCACAAGTTAAACAAACTCTTTACTCTCCAAGTTGCTCTTGGTCATGGTGTTCCATTGCAGCTATCACCTCTCTTGTTGAATAAATCTACCCTCGTGGGCATTTATCCGTGTTTATTTTGAGGACAGGGTCTCACTCTGTAGCCTAGGCTAGCCTAGAATGGGCTAGCTAGCTGTCTTAGGGCTTTACTGCTGTGAGCAGACACTATGACCAAGACAAATCTTACAAAGGACAACATTTCACTGGGGCTGGCTTACAGGTCCAGAGGTTCAGTCTATTATTATCAAGGCGGGGGAGTGTGACAGCATCTAGGCAGGAGGAACTGAGAGTTCTACATCTTCATCTGAAGGCTGCTAGCAGAAGATTGACTTCCAATCAGCTAGGGTGAAGGTCTTAAGCCCACACCCACAGTGACATACGTACAAGGCCACATCTCCTAATAGTGCCACTCCTTGGGCCAAGCATATACAAACCATCGCAGTGGCCCAAGCTTGTTTCACGATCATAGCAATCCTTCTGCCTCAGCTTTCCTGGCGCTAGGATTACAGGTGTGGGCTACCTCATCTTGTTTCTAGTCCCTTGCTCTTTAGATGATGAGCGGCATATTTGTGGGTCTCGTGTTCTCTCCTACAGCCCAGATTTTCACTTCTTCAGCCGCTTCTTTGGCGTCCCCACTTGCGTGTGTCTACTAGGCAGCTCAAACTCATGTGTGCAGTCCACGCTCACAGCCTCTTTCCTGGAAGAGCTGCTTCTGGTCCTCCTCTTTGCACAAATGGCACTGCGAACACCCAGCCCTGGAGCTGAAACGTGACATCTTGGGCTCCTTCCCTTCAGTCGTTTAAGAAAAAAAAATAAAATGTAAACTCACAAGACAAAAACCCAGGTGTCGTGGTGTTTATAATCCCTGCACTGAGCAGCCAGAGCCAGCTGGATCCCGGGACTCTCGGCTAACCAGTCAGTCTGGCCTGTTAGGTTGAGTTCCAGGGTGTTGAGACACCTTGTCTTAAAAAAAACAAAAAAGGCAGATGGCACCAGAGGGACAAATGACACCAGAGGTGACCTCTGACCTTCACATGTACACTGGTGCTCAAGAGCATGCACACGTGTGCGCGCACACACACACACACACACTGACATGAACACACTCAAAAGATCAAGGCACAGTGGCACACGCCTATAAGTCCAACAACGTAGAGATGGAAACAAGAAACCCAGAAACTCAAAGCCAGCCTCAGCCATCTAGGGAGTTTGTGACCAGCCTGGGCTACATGAGACCCTGTCTCAGAACAGAAGCCAAATAATAAGATGCCAGCGGGGCCATAGTTACCTGAAAGCTGCTCCTGAAAAACAAAAAAGAAGAAGAGGTACTTTATGTGTCTGTGTGTCCCATGCATGCAGGAGCCTGGAGAGGTAGGGACAGGGCATCAGATCCCTTGGAACTGGAGTTCCAGGCAGTTGTGAGCCATCTAGGATGGGTGCTAGGAATAGACCCTGGGCATTCTGTAAGAGCAGTAAGCACCGTTAACCACTGAGCTGTGTCTCGGCCCCTGTCGGAAAGCTCATGGAGGCTGGAAAAGCCAGGTAAAATGAAAACTGAATGCAGTTGGATGACAGAAAGCTTCTGTTCCCATTCATGGCCCCTCTGTAGAGCTGTTTGACCGCAGGACAGAGCTACAGGCTCCCTTGAGAATCCATAGAGTATGGGAGAGCAAAGCAGGAGCGTCAGGGTAACTTAGGAACTACCCTAGGGAGTTACACTGTCACTGGATGCAGAACAATCCTACAGGTGCAGATGAGGACCACTCAGGGAGTCAGTGTCCAGAGGCACTCATGGTGGAGGATTCTCCAGCCCCGAGGTCCTGCTGTGTTTCCACACTTCCTGCCCATCCTTCCATACCTGAGGCCTCCCGGACCTCCTGCCTCACGTACCCCCAGTCACCCCAGTGTCCCTAAGGCTTTTCTTTTTCAGAATACTGATCTCCACTTGCTGTATGTTTTGTGTGTGTGTGTGTGTGTGTGTGTGTATGTGTGTATGTGTGTGTGTGTGTATTCATGGGATGCTGGTCTCCCTCCACTGGGATCTGAGCTTCATAGGAACAGGAAATTACGAGCATTTTAGTGATTGCTGTTTCCCAGAATTCAGAGCAGTGCCCGGCACACAGTCATATAACTTTGGCAAGCTCATCAGTAACAGGATTTCTAAGGTTGGATGCAAACGAAATCTACGTGGTGGCTAATTCCTACAATGTAAACACGTGGGAGACTAAGGCAGGAGGATTACTATGAGTTCCAGGACAGCCTGCATCATATGGTGACTTCCAGACCCGTGTGGGTTACAGAGTAAGACCCTGCCACAAAAATAAATAATAAACAAGTCCCCAAACTATGCCACCTGCTAACAATCAAGTGTTGAAACAAGTGGGCAGACACTCTACATCCAATCCATAATGTCACCAATGTCCTGAGTTCTTCTCTTCCCCTCTGCTACCTGCAGTTATCACTCTTCACATTCAGATAAACGTGGCCTTAATTTCCACATACAGCATTTGTCTCTCTGTAACCAGCTTGTTTCAGTTCGAATACTGTACTCCACCTCAACTCTGAGGCAAATGGCAGGATTTTAGTCTTCTTTCCAGTTAAATAAGAACCCACTAGTGTAACTGTAACACATTTTCTTTATCTATCAGCTGGCATGAGGCTGATTCTGTGTCTCGACTCTGCGTAGATACCCCTTTTTCTGAGTTTTAGCATGTACTTACGCCATCTTCCAAGTGCCTGCGGAACAACTGTCATCCTTGTTTCAGAGATGAGGGTGAAAGGAGAGAATGATGCCACCAGGTTGTCTGTCCTCTGGCCTCCACATATATGTTGCCATAGCACTTGCCTTCCCCTGGCAAAATAAAAAGAGTAGCCATTTAAGAGCATGCTTGAATCATTGTTACTTCAGTTCAGCATATAGCAGTGCATTCTGGTGCTGCCAAGGTGTTGGCTAAAATTTATTCTTGTTTTTTGTTTTGTTTTGTTTTGTTTTGTTTTTTGAGACAGGGTTTCTCTGTGTAGCCCCGGCTGTCCTGGAACTCACTCTGTAGACCAGGCTGGCCTCAAACTCAGAAATCTGCCTGCCAGCCGGGCATAGTGGTGCATGCCTTTAATCCCAGCACT
>NC_034603.1:82902515-82906362 GCF_900095145.1 Mus pahari | reverse complement strand
AAAAAAAAAAAAAAAAAAACAGAACATTTATTTTATGATAAGCTGAAATCCTCAAGATGAACTAGGCAGTGCAGCAGCCGCCCTCTTGAATTTGGGTATTCCATCACAGAATCGATGATTGACAGGTGTTAGTTAGATAGCCGGCCTCAGTAGTGCGTCCTAATAGCCTTGGCAGGGAAAGCCACATTTACCACACGCTGACCTCTGAAAGTGGCTGCTGAGCTCATGCACCTGACACCTCCTAAGGGACAGCATCTCCTGTCACTTTGCTTCTGCCTCAGTACCGAAGAGCCTTTCCTGGGGTTTATTTATTCGGGTTCTTTTATTCTGAGGTAAGGTCTCATGTACCCCAGGTTAGCCCCAAACTCACTGCATAGCTTAAGATAAGCTGGAACTTTTGTTCTTGTCCCTCCATCTCCCAAGTGCTGAGGTTACAAGTATATCCCAGGATCCCTGACATGGGGCTTTTGCACAGTGTGCAGAAGGTCTTAGATTCGATTCCTGGGAAGGAGGGGTAGTGGGGGAGGGGTGGGAAGGAGGACCGGACAACTTCCCTCTTAAAGCATAACCCTCAACACAACCAACTTAGGATCCTTTTTTTCTCACCCAAAACAGCAGCAGTATATCCTTAGCATTCATTTCTGCCCCACCCTACCCCACCCCCGATTCCCCACCTCTAGGCAACCAGTAATCTACTTTCTGTGCTTATGTAGTTGTCTACTCTAGATGCATATGGGATCATTGATCCTGTGACCTTTACTGACGGTTTTCCTACATATTGGACCATCTATCACTAGTCTATTCTTTTTTTTTTTTTCAGAATTATATTTATTTTTTGAAGGTCTTAATTTTCTTAATTCTTTCTATGCAAAGACTCACATGATCAGTCTCACGGGATAGACAGTGTTGAATAATCCATTCAAGGTTGCTTGGCCCAACGTAGTAAAGCTTACCTGTGTCCTTCCTGTATAGAAGCACTGAGCACACAAGTTCAGCCTGTATTTCCGGATCAGACCGGTTGTTAGGAAAGGCACAGCAAGAGCTATCACCCTGGTCTACCAGTGACTCCAGTAGAGCTGCTGGTGGCTCTCAGGTGGCCCATGAGGAATCAGTTTGCCTGCCCAGCGACTCATGGATGAGTGTCGAATTGCTGCTGATTTTGGTTGTTTGGACTCATGCGGCTGTGAGCATTCATGTGTGAACACTTGCAGGCACGGTGTAGGTATTTTGTTCTCTTAGCGGATGGTCAAAACGTGGGAGTGCAAATCCCGGGCTCACAATTGCCTTGTTTTACTGCTTACTGGAATGGTTGACAGGTCATTTTTTTTTTTAAAATTTATTTATTTTTATTCTATTGCATCGGTGTTTTGCCTGTATGTATATGTATGTGAGGATGTCAGATATTGGAGTTACAGACAGTTAGTTATGAGCTGCCATGTATGTGCTGGGAACCCAGGTCCTTTGGAAGAGCAGCCTGCTTGTGGACGTTGTACATCGTGGTGCGGAGCCTAGTGCGCACCACGATGTACAACGTCCACAAGGAGTTCCAGGACAGCCAGGGTTATACAGAGAAACCCTGTCTCGAAAAACCAAAAAAAAAAAAAAAAAAAAAAAAAAAAAAAAAAAAAAAAAAAAAAAAAAAAAAAGCAAGCAAGCAAGCAAACAAGCAAGCCAGTAGGGGCTGGCGAGATGGCTCAGTGGTTAAGAGCACTGACTGCTCTTCCGAAGGTCCTGAGTTCATATCCCAGCAACTAGATGGTGGCTCACAACCATCCGTAATGAGATCTGACGCCCTCTTCTGGTGTGTCTGAAGTCAGCTACAGTGTACTTATGTATAATAATAAATAAATCTTTGGGCCGGAGAGAGCAGGGTTGACCGGAGCGAGTAGAGGTCCTAAAACTTCATTTCCCAACAGCCACATGAAGGCTCGCAATCATCTGTACAGCTACAGTGTGTGGCGCACGCCTTTAATCCCAGCACTCGGGAGGCAGAAGCAGGTGGATTTCTGAGTTTGAGGCCAGCCTGGTCTACAGAGTGAGTTCCAGGACAGCCTGGCTATACAGAGGAGCCCTGTCTGGAAAAACCGAAAAAAACAAAACAAAAAAAGAAGCCAGTCAGAGCATCCCGTGTCCTCCCCATCCCCTGCACCATTTTACCCTGCAGGATCTCCAGTTGAGGGCAGGAATTTTCAAGGGGATAGGTCTGAGGACTAGAGGTGTTGTCGGTACTGAGGGATATGATATATTGGAAACAATTAGGATTTCGGAAGTCAAGTGACCCAAGGGCTAATGACTACCTTTCCCAACTCTTCAGCTGTTTCGATACCTCGTTTTAGGTTTGAGCCTGCATCCTCTCATTGGGGTGGGAGTCCCAGAGACCCTCTTGCACCTTCCAGATACGGGGCATATAGTTTGAAAATTGACACTGGAATCTGCAGGACCAGAGTGTCCCAGAACAGGGGCAGAAAGGGGGAGAGCAGAACCCGCTCTGGGGACAGGCTCGAGGACAGTACCTGAGGCCTCTCCTTTAAGGCTGTCCTGTTTAGATCTCGACAACCCCTTGCCCGGTTGATGGTGTCAGATGTCCAAACGGTCAGGTCACTATTTTCCCCAGCTTTGCCACTTTCTCCCCGAAAAGGGCTGGACCCAAGGGCTACTTGGCCAAGTACTGGCTGTGTGATCAGTGTCAGTAATAAACACAGGGGTTTCGTTGGGTGATCAGAGCACCGGTGTCTGCTCGTGTCCTTGGGAGGAGACGACAGCCAGGCAGTTTTCTTAGGTGAGAAGGCCAACAAACATACTTGTTGCCGTGGTTTTGTTTTGATTTTATCATGGGGTGTGGCTAGCACATCCCTCAGAGACACAGGAACTTTACAGCTCCCAAGTACCTTTATTGGGCTGAAGTTCAGGTCTGTTTACAATTCTCAGAATAAATCCTGGAGTTTACACACGTTTCATTCAGGTCCTCCAAGGCTTTTTGCCAAAGCTGGTTTCTCCTAAGACTGTTTCAACTCAAGACTGTGGCCCCTGACACTCTACCCTGGACAGAACCAGCAGACCTAGAACCCCACCCTGGACCCCTCGCTTACTGGGTCTGCTCTTCAAAAGCAGCTTCCCTCCCCAGGATGCTTACTTAGTAGGGACCTATGCAGAGATGGGTTATATCTGACAGCCAGACCCTGGGGTGGCTCAGCTCTCAAAGCCTGCTCTGTGCATGCGGCAAAGCTTCAGAATAGCAAGGTTTTATCAGGGACATTCTAATAAAGCTACATGAAGGAGGGACAGGTTTATTTAAAGATGACTTCTAGATTCCTGCCTGGGTTGTCACCAGGAAAAAAAGTTTGACATGATTGACGGCTGTTGATAAAATGCCTTTTCTATCTTGGGGTAGCAAGGGCTTTGGGAGAGCACATGGCAGGCCATCAGCTGTTACTCCCCCAGGTCTTCCCCAGTCTCATCTCAAATTGCAGGCTGCATGGTTACTTCTTTATTGTAATCCTGTCCTTTCTTCTTGTGTCCATAGAAACCACCAGGAACGCTTGCCCTGTGTGGGGTCCCTGTGATTCTCACGGCTTTTCTTGGAGCCCAAGAGCTTCGCCCCGAAACCAGACCCAGGGCTAGCAGGTCTCCAGGTGGTGTCTTCTAGCTAAATCCAAAGGTCCCTTGATTATGGCTTACAGTCTGTTCCCCTGAGAAGGCCTGTGTTCGGGATGAAGTTATGCAGGGGTCAGAGGCCCCATACTTCTACAGACTGTGCAGCCAACATGAAAAGCACAAGCTCTGGCTTTGTCGTCAAGCAAAGAACAAGCATTAAATAACATGTTTCAGAATTTAAAAAAAAAAAAAA
>NC_034603.1:82898248-82901155 GCF_900095145.1 Mus pahari | reverse complement strand
AACAAAGGAAGGGGCAAAGGAAGAAAGAGAGGGAGGGAGGGAGGGAGGGAGGGAGGGAGGGAGGGAGGAAGGGAAGAAGGGAAGGAAGGGAGGGAGGGAGGAGAATCTGACCTGGTAGAAAAAGAGCCAAAATAGATTTCACACAGAATTTTACGAGTACCACAAGATGTAGAAGACAGTTTTATGTGGCTGCTGAGGTGCCATCAAGCTTGATGACCTGAGTTCAATTTCCAGGACCCACATGGTAGAAAGAGAGGAAGAACAGACTCCCGCAAGTTATAGTCTGACCTTCACACCCACACTCACGCGCAGGAGGACACACGCACTGACAAATAAATGTAATTTTAAAGGTATCACTTATTTTGAAATAAATACTTTAAAGTGATTTTTAGCTAAATATTTTTATCAAATAATAAGTCAAATAATTAGTAATAATAAAATATTAAAGCTAGGTATTTTAAAAATATAAAGAAGGAAAGTGTGGAAGATTGGTCAACTAGCGATGGCTCTCACCTATAATCCCAGGACTTGGGAGGCAGAGGCAGGCAGATCTCTGAGTTTTAAGTTATCAAGGTTTACAGAGTGAGTTCCAGGTCAGCCAAGGCTACACAGAGAAACCCTGTCTCAAGAAAAATAAAGTGAAGTAGAAGATTGGTCCCCTCATGCCCCTGTCACCTAGTTCTTCATCCCTGTCTCCTGGGGTCACTAATATAAATTTCCTGCATATCCTGCATCCTGCATGTCCTTCTCCTTAACTTTTTTTTTTTTTTTTAGATAGAATTTCTCTTTATAGTCCTGTCTGTCTTGGAACTTGCTTTATAGACCAGGCTGGCCTTGAACTCACAGAGATCCCCCTGTCTCTGCCTCCTGAGGGCTGGGATTGCAGGTGTGTGCTGCTGCCACCCCACCCTACCCCACACCACCCCTGTGTGACTTTCATTAATTTTTTTAAAATATTTATTTTATGTATGTGAGTACATAGTCACTGTCTTCAGACACAGAAGAAGAGGGTGTCAGATCTCATTACAGATGGTTGTGAACCACCATGTGGTTGCTGGGATTTGAACTCAGGACCTCTGGAAGAGCAGTCAGTGCTCTCAAGCTCTGAGCCATCTCTATAGCCCAATTTTTTTTTTTTAAGCATACTAAAAGTTTAAAGTTGGAAACCCCAAACTGCCCATCAACTGAGAGTCAGTCAAATGAACCACAGAAATCTGACCACCTCTTTAATGAATTCTCTGTGATTATTGAAAAAAGATTTCCACTTGGGAAAAGATTCACAACACACACCACATTAAATCACTGAGCTTTAAAAACAAATCAACTCTGGACGGAAATTACTGTTGAAGAACACGGGGCACTGGGTAGGGTTCTTCTCTCAAATGCCCTGCTCTAAGCCAGGCCTGGGGTCCAGGCCTGTAATCTCAGCTATTTGTAGGGCTGAAGCAGGAGGATCCCAAGTTCAAGGTTGGCTTGGGCTACAGAGCAGGTTCCAGGCCAGCCCAGGCAAAATTAAAGAGATGCTGCCTCAAAAATAAAACGTAAAAAGCCATCTGCGGTTATAACTTGGTGGCAGAGGACTTGGCAACCATCCCAAGGCCGTGGCTTCCACCCCTGTACCAGGAACACAAAGACACAAACAAGATGCCCGTCCAAGCATATGGCTGAGTGGTTTGATAATAAAAGCAGCTGCCTGTGCCATCCTATTGGGCCCTAAGTATAGGGAGTATTTTAACAGTGGATTTACTTTCCTGCAGCCTCTGCCAGACTGGATGAAATCTTTCCAGCTATAATAAGACACATGGGCTCAGAAAAGCAATATGATTCAGAAGCAGGAATCATAACTCCCGAAGCAAAGAGCCCCTCTCGGGGAGTCTCCTGGCGTCATCTTTCATGAAGGGTGTGGTGGTGGTGGGGGGGGGGCAAGGCAAGCTCACAGATCTGAACTCTGGACTGCTGCTCATTCCCGACATTCTCCGCTCACCCAGCCCACATTGTCTGCATTCTCCTCCATTTAGGTTCTCTTCTTGCCTCCTGGACACAGATACTTGAGGTCACATAGCGGCTCCTTCAGCTGCTTGAGGGTCCCAAGGAGAGGGTAGAGGGGACAATAATTGGAGACCTTATGAAAAAAACCCAAGGGTCCCTTCCTTGGCTGTCTGGGTCCATTTCCGCTTGGCAGAATGCAGTTCTTTGAGATTTTTTTTAAAGTGTGTGCGTGTGTGTGTGTGTGTGTGTGTGTGTGAAGCTAAGAGAGTTCACCTGTCTCCAGTGTTCTGAAAAGAAAACAGGTATCTAATCACCACCAACTGAAAGAAACATATTTCAGTATTCAACATTTATATTTTAAAAAAGACAGAGGCAGGCAGATTTCTGAGTTTGAGACCAGCCTGGTCTACACAGTGAGTTCCAGGACAGCCAGGGCTATACAGAGAAACCCTGTCTCGAAAAACAAACAAACAAACAAACAAACAAACAAAAGGGGGGGCAGCTACAGAACATGTATGCATATACAAACATGTGCACACATGCACACACACTAATAATAAATTTAAAAATCCCCAGAGAACAAAATACTATTGTACTGGCTGGTTTTGTGTCAAATTGACACAAGCTGGGGTTATCACAGGGAAAGGAGCTTCAGGTGAGGAAATGTCTCCATGAAATCCAGCTGTAAGGCATTTTCTCAATTAGTGATCAAGGGAGGAGGGCCCATTGTGGGTGGCGCCATCCTGGGCTGGTAGTCTTGGGTTCTATAAGAAAGCAAGCTGAACTGGGCAGTAGTGGTGCACACCTTTAATCCCAGCATTTGGGAGGCAGAGGCAGGCAGATTTCTGAGTTCGAGGCCAGCCTGGTCTACAGAGTGAGTTCTAGGACAGCCAGGGCTACACAGAGAAACCCTGTCTC
>NC_034603.1:82888861-82896033 GCF_900095145.1 Mus pahari | reverse complement strand
AGCCTAGTTACAGCAGTGTTTTGGAGATGCCAATACCATAAGATAACGACCAAGTACAGCAGCAGCAGTGGAGTACAGGCAGCTGGAGCCTAGAAGACAAGGCGTGTGCTACAAAGGGCAGAGCTGGAGAAGTGACCCAAGCCCTTGGAGGAGCCCAGAAGATCACGTGTGGATCCCAGACATTGGACGGTTGGAGTTTGATTTTGCTTTTGATTGCGACTGTGCCTTGATATTTTTCCCTCTTGAAGAAAGTATTTTAGTGGAGCCCACAGTTAAAAGACTTCTTTTTAAGGTTATAAAACTGCTTTAATGGAAAGGTCCACCTCAGGTATAAAATCATAAATATTTACACTCTTCCACATCTTTCACAGAACCAGGGTGCAGGGAACCCCTCCCATCTCCCAAAGAAACCGGCTAGGATGGAGGTGGGTGTCTGCGAGGGACATGAAGACCTAGAGGTCAGCACTTCAACTGGGCACAGTCAGAGGTGGGCAGAAAACAAAACCTGGGTCCAAAATGTGAAGGTAGAAACCCACAAGTCTCAGAGCTTTCTCTCCAGCCCTGGCCTGGGCCCACCTGCAAGTCGGTCACTGGAAGGAAGGAGCTCAGGGGACACAGAAGCTCCGAGTGCACACATACAATTGTATCGTTGCTATTAAAAGCTACTTAAAACTATATCTCTTGCATATAAATGGAAAAGATTCGGTATTTGGTCAAGTGGAAATATTGCTAGGCACAGGTGTCTGTGACCACACTGAATAGAATACAAAGGTTACATGAGGCTCTGGGCTGGCCAGGGACATGGGAGAATCATGTCACTTGATTATAAAGATGTAGGGGAGTGGCCCCAGCTCTTGCACAACATTGGGGAGCCTACGTATAGGCCACCTGGCTCACCTGCAGGTCTAGAGACAACCTAGAGTTAGATGTACAACCTTGAGGCACCCTGGTTTGTAAGGCACAGAAAGCAGCTGTGTTTGG
Organism: Mus pahari; assembly: GCF_900095145.1. Lineage (NCBI taxonomy): Eukaryota > Metazoa > Chordata > Mammalia > Rodentia > Muridae > Mus > Mus pahari. The sequence continues at coordinate 82,895,052 of NC_034603.1, read as the reverse complement.
GGCATCAATGTGGCCTCACACCTGAGCCCCTCAAGGCACGGTACTGGGACTGACTGGGCCTCTCTGGCCCAAGCCATTTCCTGCTACAGCAAAGTGGACTAGATTTAATTTTTTTGTTTGTTTGTTTTTGTTTTTTGTTTTTATTTTTATTTTTTGAGACAGGGTTTCTCTGTGTACCCCTGGCTGTCCTGGAACTCTCTTTGTAGACCAGGCTGACCTCAAACTTAGAAATCCACCTGCCTCTGCCTCCTGAGTGCTGGGATTAAAGGTGTGCACCACAATCTTTCCTTCCTTTTATTTTTCTTCCTCCTTTTCTCCCTCCAAAATCTCTTGCATTCTAGACAAGTACTCTAGCACAGAGTTACACCTTATAGCATATCACACACACACACACACACACACACACACACACACACACCGTAGCCTCATTGGCACTGGACAGAATGTCCAGTGGGTAGGAGCACTGTTGTTTTTGCCGAGGATCTGGGTTCAGTTTATGTGTGGTGGTTCACAACCGTCTGTAAGTCCCTCTCTTCCTTCCATTCTTTTTTTTTTTTTTTTTTTGAGACAGGGTTTCTCTGTATAGCCCTGGCTGTCCTGGAACTCACTTTGTAGACCAGGCTGACCTCAAACTCAGAAATCTGCCTCCCGAGTGCTGGGATTAAAGGCGTGTGCCACCACGCCCGGCTTCCTTCCGTTCATTTTACAGTTTTCTGTTGTTGTTGTTGTTTTTGAAACAGGATTCTCTGAGTACCCTCGGCTGTCCTGGAACTTGCTCTATAGAACAAGCTGACCTCAAACTCAGAGATCCACCTGCCTCTGCCTCTCGAGTGCACCGCCACCACCCAGCTCCATCTGCAATGTTAGATCCAGGAGTTTCAGTGCCTCTTCTAACCTCTGCAGACACTAAGCATGTGAGCGATGCACAGACAGACACACGGGCAAGACACTCACACATAAACTAAAATGAATACATCTAAAACATCGCATTATACATCCCAGGCCAACCTCAAACTTGGAGTAATTTCCTGATACAGCAAACTGAATGGTGGGATTTTAGGTGGAAGGCACCATGCCTGCCGCAGAATCATATACCCTTCCTTCCTTCCTTCCTTCCTTCCTTCCTTCCTTCCTTCCTTCCTTCCTTCCTTCCTCCCTCCCTCCCTCCCTCCCTTCCTTCCTTTCATCTCTTTAGGGAGACTGGATGTGAAATTTATTAGTGAACACGGCTTGGTGGCATGTAGGACTCAGCGCAGCAGAAGCCCTCGGAAGTGCAGGGCTGCCGCTTGTCCAGAGGGTTGTCCTTATTGACCCCATAGTTGCTGGGGATGAACTGCTTCTCAGCTCCCAAGTCCTCAAAGTCACATACATTAAACTTAGTAAAGCCTCAGTTCTTTGAGAAGCAGATCCTCCGGTGGCCAGAGAACTTGAACTTGGTTCTACATATGGTCTCAATCTTATGTTCCTTCATCTTCAGCTTAGCACAGATGGATCTGATGACCTGGCCCAACCACCATGCCCCGGAGCTTCCCAAAGACCCTGAGTACCTGTCTAGAATCTAAATTAGGACAGCATTGTGATCCAAGATATGCATGTCCATCAAACAAAGTCTCCAAGTTCCCTTAGGGCAACTCAGGCAACCCACACTACCAAGGAGGTTGCTGTTTATAGCCGTGGCATACCAGGTCCCCATGAGAAAAGGAACCTGGAGGCCTCGCTGGCTGCAGGCATGGACTGGAGTTCTCACATCTCCCATCTTCCATGTATGGAAGGAAGCTGCTTGCCCTATGCATCTTTGCCTGTGTGTACGCACAGCTATATAAAGGGAAAGATTTTTCCCCATCTGACATACGTAAATATCAGGGTGAGTAATACTGTCCCTTCTGGTTGCCAAGCAGTGCTGGTATTTATATTGATTTTAGCTCATGATACTTACAGAAATTTAATTATCCCAGAAATCTAATGTTCCTGTTAATTTGGGAGAGGACAGCGATTTCACTTCTTAAAACAGAGCCTGAGGACCGCTGGATTTGCAGCAGCAGGAGAAAAACTGCCAGGAAAAACTCTGGAGCAAACTGTCCTACCCTTGCAACCCGAGGCAGAGCGGAGAGGGGTCCCTGCCTTTACCCTTGCAACCCGAGGCAGAGCGGAGAGGGGGCGCCTTTCCAAAGGCTTCTGGAATCTCCTAAGACACCTAAAATCTCCAGCTGGATTAAAACCCGGAGGATCAGAAGAGCCCAAGCCTCGGAGCTGAGGGGTAAGCGAGCCTGCCATTGCTTTTGTTCCTGAGACACGGTGTCATGTGGCCCACCAGGCCTTCAATTTAGCTTGTTGTTGAGAGCGACATTGAATTTCTTTTCTTTTCTTTTTTTTTTAAGATTGATTTTACATATGATGAGTACATTGTTGCTGTCTTCAGGCACACCAGAGGACAGCATCGGATTTCATGACAGATGGTTGTGAGCCACCATGTGGTTGCTGGGAATTGAACTCAGGATCTCTGGAAGAGCAGACAGTGCTCTTAACTGCTGAGCCATCTCTCCAGCCCGACATTGAATTTCTAATTCCTCCTGCTTCTATCCCTCAGGTGCTATACCACCATATCTGCCTCTAGATTATTTTCAGGTGAAACAGACCTACGAACAAACAAACAAACAAACAAAACAAACAAGGCTGGACAGGTGTTGGCCTTTAAGCCCAGCACTCTTAGAGTCAGATGCAGGTGGATCTCTGTGAGTTAGGGCAGCTTAACCTATATAATAACTTTCAGGCCAGTCAGGGCTACACTGAGACTCTTAAGGGTTAAAAGAGAATAAGCTAGTGAACAGGTTAGGTGAATAAGCTAGTGCACAGGTTAGGTGGATAAACTAGTGAACAGGTTAGGTGAATAAGCTAGTGCACAGGCTAGGTGAATAAGCTAGTGCACAGGTTAGGTGGGTAAACTAGTGAACAGGTTAGGTGAATAAGCTAGTGAACAGGTTAGGTGAATAAGCTAGTGACAGGTTAGGTGGGTAAGCTAGTGAACAGGTTAGGTGGGTAAGCTAGTAGTGCACAGGTTAGGTGGGTAAGCTAGTGAACAGGTTAGGTGGGTAAGCTAGTGCACAGGTTAGGTGGGTAAGCTAGTGAACAGGTTAGGTGGGTAAGCTAGTGCACAGGTTAGGTGGGTAAGTGGTTAAGAGCCCTTGCTGTTCTTGCAAAAGATCTGGGTTTTGGTTCCAGAACTCACATGATGGCTCATGACTGTAACTCCAGTCTGTCACTCCAGGGGGATCCAATGCATGGCGGCTCATGACTGTCTGTAACTCCAGTCTGTCATTCCAAGGAGATTCAATGTGTTCTTCTGCATGCTGAAGGCTTCGGGAGTGCATATACAGGCAAAACTCTCATACATATAAGACAAATACAAATGTAAAATTTAAAAAAGGTGTGTGTGTGTGCTGGAGAGGTGTCTCAGCAGTTAAGAGCACTGACTGCTCTTCCAGGGGTTCTGATGCCCTCTTCTGGTGTGTCTGAAGACAGAGACAGTGTACTCACATATATAAAATAAATAAAAATCTTTAAAAATAAAAAATAGCCGGGCAGTGGTGATTCACGCCTTTAATCCCAGCACTTAGGAGGCAGAAGCAGGCAGACTTCTGAGTTCGAGGCCAGCCTGGTCTACAGAGTGAGTTCCAGGACAGCCAGGGCTACACAGAGAAACCCTGTCTTGAAAAAAACCAAAATAAATAAATAAATAAATTTAAAAATACACCCATACTAGCACCTGCTATAGTTAGTTCTCTCCTTAATGGTACTACATAGCTATAGGATGGTTATAGGCCGACATAGTGGATTTGATGTTCTAGTTGCTAATTTAAGCCTTTAGCCATATTTTATATACAGCGCAGCCACTAAACCATGTCTGCTACCACTAAGTGATTGGTTTTCCTTATGTCACACCAGCATTGTGACCAAGCAGCTCAGGCCGACTTGAGTCCCAGCGAAAGCCTGATGCAGGTTGCTGGGTTTCTTCAAGATTCTGACTGGCCATGTCCTGTCATGACCTACGTGTAATAATAATGATGCTTTTTTTTTTTTTAATTGATCCCCCTCCCTTTTTTGTAGACAAGGGTATGTTTATTCCAGGCTGGCCCTTAAACCAGTTACACAAGCAGGGGTGGCCTTGAGCTTCTGACCCTCTTGTCTCCACCCTTCTGAATACTAGGATTATAGACATTATATAAAACTATGGCTAAGTTTATGTGGTGCTGGGGATCAAAACCAGGCAAGCACCCTACCAACTGCGCTGTTACAGCGAGAGGACAGGAACAGATTTCCAAGAACTTATAATATGAACGTCATATTATAATTTAAGAACGTCATAATATGAATTATTTCATTAACTTATATTGGGTCAGGGTGAGGCCCCCTAAATGAACACCATAATACATATTATTTCATTTTGGCATAAAACCTCCAGACACTGAAAATCCTTGCCAGAGAAAAGGACACTAGTCATGGTGGTACAGACCTGTGATCCCAGTTCTTGGGAGGTAGAAGCAGGAGTTCAAAGTCAACTGGGAGCACACCGTGAGTTTGACAGTTTGATGTCATGCCAGACTACAGGAGACCCTGCTGGACAGCAACCGCTTCCACCAAGAGAAACTACAGATTCAAGGCCAGTTTGTGTGTGTGTGTGTGTATGTGTATATAGAGAGAGACTTTTCTTTAAAGAAGAAGAGGAGGAGGAGAATGGCTGACAGACAGACAGACAGTGAGTGAAGGAAAAGGACACTAGATGTACATCTTGCCACTGTGGTTTCTATAACCTGTAACGATTGAGAGCCTGCTCTGGGCCAAACGAAGCAGTGTTTCAGTCACTCCAGCAGGCAGAGGAGACACAGCCCTGGAGCTTATTAAAGAAGTGGGGGGAACATTAGTTCTGTTCTTTAGGAACCACAAAGTCTTGAAACTGTGGGGAACAGAGATTCCGAGGTGAGGAGGGGGAGAGTGGAGGGCTGTTCATCCTGTTTCTGTTTTGGTTCCAGGGAAGTCGCGTTTCCATTGCATGGGATGCAACTGGATATTTCCTCCGTCCTCCGTGGCTGGGACCTGGCACACACTGTTTCCTGGCACTGGAAGAGCGGCAAGTCCCGGCAGCGAGGTCAAATCCATTTTTGGAGCCAAAGAGCAGCATTCCTTTACAGTTAGTTAGCTTTACAACCGCCAAGGCCGCTCCTGCCTGCCTGGTCTAGAGGGACATCTACCGGCAGCAAAGGGAACTGTCCCAGTTGCCCAGACCTGTGAAGATTCCGGGTTCCTACAGATTGTATCACTAATCACAATCTAATTGATGATGTCTTAGGGTTTCTATGGCTGCGTTGAAGCATCAGCATCGTGATCCAAAGGCAGGTTGGAGAGGGAAGGGTTTATTTGGCTTACATTTCCACATTACAGTTCATCATCGAAGGAAGTCAAGACATGAATGAACTCAAGGCAGGAACCTGGAGGCAGGAGCTGAGGCAGAGGCCATGGAGGGGGCTGCTCACTGGCTAGCTCCCGTGCTTTCTTATAGAAAGGACCACTAGCCCAGGGGTGGCACCTCAATGGCTGGCTTTCCCCCCATCAATCATGACTTAAGAAAATGCCCAGTTGGAAGTGGTGGTTCACGCTCTAATCCCAAGACTTGAGAGACAGAGGCAGGCAGATCTCTGAGTTCAAGACCAGCCTGGTGTACAAAGCAAGTTCCAGGACAGCTAAGGAGACACGAAGACACCTTGTCTTGAAAAAAAATAAGACAAACAAAAAAACAAAAGAAAAGAAAAAAGAGAAAGAAAAAGACGCCATACGGGCCTGCTTAGAGCTCAATCGGATGGAGACCTTTCTTTATTTACATTCTCCCCTCTCTAGCCTGTGTCAAACTGACATAAAACTGTCCAGCGCAGGGAACATCTGGAAAATGCTCCTCTAGTAATACGGGGGGACTGGGACTGTAGCTAACTGGAAGACTCTCACTATGCATGCCTGCCTTCAGACCTCAACACTGACGAACGGAAACTGTATTGCCAGGTGTGGTTGCACATGGCTGTCGTCCCAGCGCTGGGGAGGCTGTGTCAGGAGAGTCATGAGTTTGAGGTAGCGTTGGTTACCTGGAACTCTCTCTGTAGACCAGAGCCTCCTGGAACTGACAGAGATCCATCTGTTCCTGCCTC
>NC_034603.1:82868770-82888406 GCF_900095145.1 Mus pahari | reverse complement strand
TTTTTTGACTTTTTTTTTTTAAAGATTTATGTATTTATTTATTTATTTATTTATTTATTTATTATATGTAAGTACACTGTCACTGTCTTCAGACACACCAGAAGGGGGCGTCATATCTTGTTATGGATGGTTGTGAGCGACTGTGTGGTTGCTGGGATTTGAACTTGGGACCTTTGGAAGAGCTCTCGGTGCTCTTACAGGCCGAGCCATCTCTCTTCTTGTAGAAGTTGACTCTCTGCTTCTGTCTTGTGTCCCAGGTATTGAACCCCAGCGGTCAGGCTTGGTGGCAGGCGCCTTTACCTGCTGAGCCATCTTGCCAGCCCTACTTTTTTTTAAGACATTGTTTTGTCCTTTTACCCAGACTCCTGGACTCAGATGATTCCCCTGCCTTCTCTCCCCAAGTACTGAGAAGTGTAAGGCAGTGCTTCCCAGGCTTCCTAGTGCTGCAGCGCTCTAGTGCAGTTATCTCACGCTGTGGTGACCCCGACCTTAACATTATTTTCTTGTTGGTTGTGGTGCCACACACCTTTAACCCCAGTACTTGGGAGGCAAGGCAGACAGATGGATTTCAGAGTTCCATCTGGTCTACAGAGCGAGTTTCAGGACAGCCAGGGCTACACAGAGGAACCCTGTCTGTCTTGAAAAACCAAAAACAACAACAAAGTTATTTTGTTGCTACTTCATAAGTATAATTTCACCACTTTTGTGAATCATAACATAAATATCAATATTCAGGACATCTCATATGGGGCCCCCAAAGGGGTTGAGACCCGCAGGCTGAGAACTGGTCTAAGGGTTTTTAGATACATTGTTTCATTTAAAGCTAGTGGCAACTATACATAGTATCGTCTTCCGTTTTGTAGAAGCGTGGGTCCCCCGCTGCCGTCCAGTGTTACTACAGAGGATGCCTACGAGAAGAATGCAAAACAAGCCACCTGCCTTGCTCTTGCACAGGACCTGGGTTCAGGTCCCAGAACCTACAGCCCGGCTCACAACCATCCGTACCTGTGTATTCCAGGAGATCTGATGCCTTCTAACCTCTCTGTAGGTACAAAGTACACATGAGGTGCATATACATATAGGCACAGCACACAGAATTGAGGCCATGAGTCAGAAACAGACTTTTCTTTCTTTTTCTTTTTCTGAAGCTAAGGACTGAAGCCCAGGGTCTTGTGCTTGTTAGGCAAACACTCTACCACTGAGCAAAATCCCCACACCCAGCCAGGCGTGGTGGCACACGCCTTTAGTCCCAGCACTCGGGAGGCAGAGGCAGGCAGATTTCTGAGTTCGAGGCCAGCCTGGTCTACAGAGTGAGTTCCAGGACAGCCAAGGCTACACAGAGAAACCCTGTCTCGAAAAACCATAAAAAATAAAAAATAAAAAAAAAAAAACCACACCCAGGGCAACTTTTCCTCTCTTTTCTTAAAGGTTTATTTATCTATTATGTATACAGTATTTTATCTGCATGCCAGAAGAGGGCATGAGATCCCATTGTAGATGGCTGTGAGCTACCATGTGGTTACTGGGAATTGAACTCGGGACCTCTGGAAGAGCAGCCTTAACGGCTGAGCCATCTCACCAACACCAGGCAACTTTTCTTAAGTTTGGCTTTCAAACGGAATATTGCTTTGCTCTCTCAGGTTTGGAGGGAAGAGGTTTTAAATGTGAAATTATAGTGGACTTTGGTCTTGACAGTTCTCTGAAGGAAGAGGTTTTTGTGCACCAAAAGAGATGGCCTAGCACAAAGGGGAAGTTGTAGGTACAGAAGGGAGGGAGGAAAACCTTGCTCTTTATCAGTTTCCATGGACGCGAAGCAGAGCAGATGAGGTCAGATGCTGGTGGGAAGTAGCCCAGGGAGACACCCTGAGTTATCACTGCACTGCCGTGGCTGAGTAAAAGAGAGCAGGTCCCTTCTGATTGAGAAAAGAAGACCTGGGTAACCTGAGATCTGAGGCAGGAAACTGTCCTTTTAGAAGGCAGAGGATCCACAGATGTTACAGACCGTGCCAAGGTTCCGCTCAGATTTGAACTTGGAAATTGAAAAAAAAAAATTTAAATTTTGATCATTATTTTACTTTATGTGTATGGGTGTTTTGCCTGATTGTACATCTGTGGTCTATATCTTCAGTGGGGTTGGAGCCCCTGGAACTGGATGGTTATGAGCCGCTATGTGGGTCCTTTTGCAAGAGCAGCCAAAGCTCTTAAACCCTGAGTCATCTCTCTGGCCTTTGAAATTGCAAATTTAAAGGAGGCCACCCAGCCTATTCAGTGCATTTTTAAAACCTAGCTCGGATTTAGAAGAAGAGAAAGAAAAAAAAGGCAGAAAGCCAGGCATGGTGGCACACGCCTTTAATTCCAGCACTCGGGAGGGAGAGGCAGAGGCAGGCGGATTTCTGAGTTCAAGGCCAGCCTGGTCTACAGAGTGAGCTCCAGGACAGCCAGGGCTATACAGAGAAACCCTGTCTGGAACACCCCCCCCCCCAAAAAAAAAAAAAAAAAAAAAGAAAGAAAGAAAGAAAGAAAGAAAGAAAGAAAGAAAGAAAGAAAGCAAGCAGGCAGGAGAGGAATCAGACCTCAGGGTTCAAGGGCAGCAGCAGTTTCCGTCTGAGATGAGGAAAGGCCTCTAAGGGCAGCCTGAGCACATCCCTGTGGTCTCCACTACCCTGGCGCACTAGGCAGGAAGCTCATTTGAGTTACTGCTTCAGTGAAGACTGGGGGTGTGGCTCGGTTGGTACACTTCTTGCTTAGCTTACACAGCCTACTCTGAGCTGGGTGTGGTGGCATCTTTGCTTGTGAGCTGCCCGGTGGTGTCGGTGCTGAGGACTGCGCCCAGAGCCTGTGTGTATGCGGGGAATGGCAGTAGCTTCTCTTATCCACAGAGCTATCTCTTGAGCCCCTGACTACACTCTCTCTATCCCTTTAAGGATCAGAATGAGTCCTCGGAGAGACGTGGACCCAGAAACAGAAAAAGAGCAAGCCGCCTCCAAACTTGACCTTAGAACCTGTTCCTTCAGAGAACTGTCAAGGCCAAAGTCCGCCTGTTCATTGGGCTTTTATGCATTCATTCATTTATTCTCTGGCACTGAGAGGCATCAGCCAGTTCCACACCACTTGCTTTCCTGGCATTTCCCAGCTGCAGGTGGCATGAAGTCCTAGGGAAGCCCTTGAGGGACATTCCCCCAAGTCCTTCCCACCCAGGGCTATTAACATTTGTATTCCAGTAATGGGAGATACACATGGATTCCCAAGAGTCACGTATTCAGAAGGCACTGCCATTCAGGTGTGGTTCCAAAGGTGACAAGCCTGAGTCACCTGAAGCTGCTTATTTAAGTTCGTATTTCTGGGGCCTTCTCAGAAGTAATGATTGAAAAATCTCTGGGATACTGGAACCTCAGACACACCACAGCACACACCCTCCATTAGAGATCTGCTGCACTTAAAAGAATCATTGATCCTTTCCTCCACCTTAGATGCTTACTGCTTTATCTGGAGGGGCTCCAGCCTGGCTCTACATATGGCTCTGTTTGCTATTCTAAATGATTCAGACACCATCTCCTTTGCAGAGCCTCCACGATCACTGTCTCACTGTCTCTTCCTTTCTCTATGCTTTATTTTGTTGTTTGTTTGGTTGATTTTGGTTTTTCAAGACAGGGTTTCTCTGTGTAGCCCTGGCTGTCCTGGAACTCACTCTGCAGACCAGGCTGGCCTCGAACTCAGAAATCCATCTGCCTGTCTCTGCCTCCCAAGTGCTGGGATTAAAGGCGTGTGCCACTACTATTCCTGGCTCCTTCCTTCTGTTTTTTATGAATTTTTCTTGAGACCTGGCCTCAGTGTGTAGCTCTGCCTGACCTGGAGCTCTCTCTGTAGACCCGGTTGGCTTCAGCCAGGCTGCCTCTGCCTCTTGAGTGCTGGGATTAGAAATGTGCATGCATCTCTCACTTCCACCCTCCCAGGGCTCCTAGAGCTTTGCTCTGCTGTATCCCACTATTTGGAAGTGAGACTTTATTATGACTACTATTAGTTTATAAAGTAATTGGGGACAGTGACTTATTCGAAAGCACAGAGGGGCTGGGGAGATGGCTTCATGAGTGAGAGCACTTTCTACGAAAGCAGGAGGGGTCTGAGTTCGAATCTCCATCCCGCAGCCATGCGAAAACTGGACATAGCTTTGTGTGTCTGTAAGCCCAGCTCTGGGAGCGAAGCCAGACAGATCCCACGAACTCACTGGCCAGCCAGCCGAGCCAGAACTGTAAGCTTCAGGCTCCGCGAAGGAAGGTAGAGAAATAGAGAACTTCGTCCATGGGACGAGTGGCGGTGGGGGAACCTTTAAGGCAGCTGAGCTTCCAGGGTAGCTGAGCAGATGTGAATAGAATTTTGAACAAACCACTAAACAGAAGCAAGGTGACGCGGGTGTCTCAGGGGATGCCTGGTGCAAAGCAGGCTGGCTCCCAAGGGATCAGCGACAGGCAGGCAGCAAAATAGTCAAATTCAGGGCAATGCCTAGGTCTCACCTGCAGGTGGCGCTATGATAACTCATAAAAGTCGCATGTAGAAACCTCTTCTGTCATCTAAAAGTTACAACCGCCCCCTGCCCCCACCCCCCTCAACAGCGACAAAGGTGGGGGTGCACAGAAGCAGAAGGTATGAGGGTCACAGCAGACACATTGCTGGTGACTAATTTACTTTCAGATGTAGTTGATTTGGTCAGCAATTCCTGTTACAGTTTTCAGGCACCATTTTAGCACAATTACTATTCCTTTCAAATATTATTATTATTATTATTATTTGCTTCTTCAAATATTATTTTCCAGATCTGATATATTTAAATGTAGTTTTACACAGACACCTTCCAAGTATTTTTTTAAATTACAGTTACAGATGAAACAGACATACATAGGTTTTTGTTGTTGTTGTTTGTTTGTTTGTTTGTTTGTTTCTGTGGCTGGAAAGATGGCTCAGTGATTAAGAGCACTGAATGCTCTTCCCAAGTTTGATTCCCAGCACCCACATGGCAGCTCACAACTGTCTGTAATTTCAAGATCTGACGCCATCTCACATAGATATACATGCAGGCAAAGCACCGGCGCACATAAGATAAAAGGAAATTTAAAAAATCCTTTCCACTGCCTACTGTTTTTCCGAGCTCTCCATCACCACTTCCTTAGCTCCAACTATTGCCATCACACAAACGCAGCTCCACCCTTACCTGCCTGTTCACTTATTTCCTTCATAATGGGTGCTAAGAAGACAACAAGGAATTGTGGAAGTGTGCAAGCGTGCAATTGTGTCTGTCCCAAAGCTCTGGACCAGGTCGAGTAAATGAGGCCAGAAGTATAATGGTGAATTTTATTTAAAAAAAAATTATTTTAGTTATGTGTGTGTGTTGGGAGGGTTTATGGATGTGAGTATGGGTGTCCCTGGAAGGCAGAGGCTTCACACAACCATGAAGCTGGAGGTACAGGAGGCTGTGAGCTGTCTGTATGGATGCTGCCAATCAAACTCAGGTCCTTCGTCAGAGCAATACACACTCTTAACCATGGACTCTCTGTCCAGCTCCCCGCCTCATATTATTTTTGAGAAAGGGTCTGATGTAGCCCAGGTTGGCCTTAAACTTGCTGTATAATGGAGGATGACTTGAACTAACTCCCTGACTCCCTTCCTCTACATGCTTGAATTATAAATGTACACAACCAACCATACCTGGGTGTAGCAGGAATTTTGAAGAAAACACTGACTTGGGGACTTAGATATAGGAGGAAAGACCAACTGAAGAGAGGAAATTGCATTAGCAAAGATATGGATGTTCAAAAGATATGGCACCTTCCGGAAACCACAGTGGTTCAGTATTAAGGGAGTTGGTGCTAGCTGAGAACTGAGAGGGGCGTGTTCATAGGCAGCAGCTGATCCTTAAGAGCCTTGCAACAGCCTTTAAACATTATCTCGTAGATGATAAATATCTTAGTTCTAATTGGTTTTCCACTCTGCACTCACAGTGATAAAGTGGTTTGACGACGAGAATCTGGCTATGGCCCAGCCCTGCTTCAGCACAGCATACAATGCAGTGCCCTGGGCTTCTCCAACGGTCTCAACCCCATACTGCATGCTTCTTTATCCTAGACCCCTCACTTCCTCTTAGGCTAACCAGAGTCCCAACCTAAACCTCAGTTCCTCTGCGTCCTTTGGTTCTGTAAGAAGTTCCTGGTAGTGTGTTCCCAAAGCCACCAGTCCTGCTCACTGGAGGGGACAATAGGCACTTTTGGATCTTTCTATCTGCATGTCCTAGAGTGTTGCATCCTTCACTCAAAAGCCAGCACACCCGCACACCCTCACTTCCTCACCCCCAACTCAGAGACTTCTTTTTTTTTTTTTTTTTTTAAAGATTTATTTATTATATGTAAGTACACTGTAGCTGTCTTCAGACACTCCAGAAGAGGGAGTCAGATCTTGTTACAGATGGTTGTGAGCCACCATGTGGTTGCTGGGATTTGAACTCTGGACCTTCAGAAGAGCAGTTGGGTGCTCTTACCCACTGAGCCATCTCACCAGCCCAACTCAGAGACTTCTTCCTTCCTCTGTTGTCCTCTTTGGTTGGCAGTACAATCTGCTGTAAGTATAATTGCAAACATTTGCCTAGACAGAAGAGGAGTTAAGGCTCAGGGTCTGCTTGGAAGTTCTTTTCTTGTTTATTGCTTGGAACAGGGCCTCTGTATGCCCTGTGTGTTTGAGGATGGCTTTGAACTCCTGATTCTCTGACTCTACCATTGGAGTGTCGGGATTATAGGTGTGCACCACCGCCACAGACTGGACCTCACTTTGGGTCCCGGATCTGTGGGGAACGGGTCTCTTGGTTGCAGGTGAGCGAGGATTCGGCGGATGAGTGACAGTCCACACGAGAGAGGGTTGTAAAACAAAATGAGCATCACATCTTTAATACAGAATCAAACAAGAAAAGTGGGGCAGGATACATCCACAGATACAGTGACACAAAACAAAAGACAAAAGACCACGGGGTGGGACCNGGCAGCTTGAGGAGGAAGCCAGGTGCAAGGCTAGTCAATAGTTAAACCCCACTGTCAGGGGTCCCCTCGATTATGCTGTTCCTTTGGGCTTAGCAGAAAAACCTGTTTTGGGGGTTTCTGCTTTGGCAGATCACATGAATAAAGCAATACCACACCCCCCCTATTTCCTAGGCCTTGGTAAATGCTTGCATATGAACGTAACTTCCACAGGTATATTACTCTAAGCTTTGCCCTGGGCTTGGTTCTGTTCTTTGTGATGCTTAATCGGTTTCACCAGTCTTTACTAGAAGTGAATTAGAATGTTACTGAACAGGTAACCTTCTTGCTGAATTCTGAGCTCCTGGCTTTAAGGAATTATCAGGACTTTGGAACACTGGCTTTAAGGGAATCTCACCTATGGTAAAAGTTTAATCTTTAAAGGCATTAATAATATTGAAAGAGAGCATATATCATACTAGCATGCAGATAGGGTTCCTGTATATAGATTATTGAAAATTCCAGGACTGTAGGAGGCTGAATCTCCTTGAGATTCTTTTCCTCAGCACTCATTCCAGGTTTTCAGGCCTGTTATGAATCACCACTAGAGTGGGCGTGGCACACCACCACACCTGGTAATAATTTATTTATTATTACTATTATTTTATGTGTATATGTGTTTTGCCTGCATGTATGTGTGTGTGATTTGTGCATGCTCGGTGCTCCAGTTGGCCGAAGAGGGTGTGAGGTCCTCCGGAACTGCAGCTAGAGAGGAGTGAACCACAGGTGGGTGCCGGGAACTGAGCCCGGGTCCTCTGAAGGAGCACAGTGTGATCTTAACCTTCCTGTCATCTCTCCAGACTCTGGTCCTTATTGTTTTAATTTTGAGGATGTGTTTGTATGTGTGTCTCTGAGTGTGAGTGGGTAGGTATGTGTGTATGCACGTGTGTGTATAGGTATGTGTGTGTGTGTGTGTGTGTGAGAGAGAGAGAGAGAGCAGAGATCAAAGGCATTGGATCTGCCTAGGGTTGGAATCACGCGTGGCTGTGAGCTGCCTAATGTGAGTGGTGGGAACCAAACTCAGGTTCTCTACAGGGACAGTGCATATTCTCAATTGCTGAGCTCTTTCTCTGGTCCTATTTATTTATTTAGATACAGAGTCTCTATGTAGCTCTGATGATCCTGTGACTATATTTATTTTACACACACACACACACACAGAATTTTATATAGTCCTGATAGGTCTCCAATTTGATAGTAGAGGATGACCTTGAACTCTTGATCTTCCTGCCTTGACTTCTCCATGCAGGCACGGCTACTATGCCCCTATAGGTAGACATGTGATGTCACTTCAGTTTCTTCCCGTTTAATCCCCGTGGTGGAGCTAGGACCCAGGGTCTGACACTTGCAAGTCAGCTGCTCTGCGGCTGGGCTGAGCTCTCTCCTGTTCTGCCTCCCACATTCCTACATTGTGTTCCACAAATGTTTGGTCTGAATGGTGATGTTGCTTTACAAATGACATCATTCTACTCCTTCTCCAGTACTCAGTATTTGGGATTCAGTGATGGACAGATGGACACGGTAAAAGGACAGGATGACAGTGAGCATGTTTCCAAGGCTTTCCTCAATCCCCTATAAGTTAAGTACGGACTGGACTGGTCAGGAATATGAGCAGCCGGGCAGTGGTGGCACACGCCTTTAATCCCAGCACTTGGGAGGCAGAGGCAGGCGGATTTCTGAGTTCGAGGCCAGCCTGGTCTACAAAGTGAGATCCAGGACAGCCAGGGCTAAACAGAGAAACCCTGTCTCGAAAAAAAAACAAAAAAAATATTTTTTACTTTATTTGTATGAGTGCTTTGCCTGCTTGTGGACGTTGTACATCGTGGTGCGGAGCCTAGTGCGCACCACGATGTACAACGTCCACAAGCAGTTGTTAATAAATTCTGATGTTTCTGGGTGATGAGCTATATGAGAAAAAAAAAAAAAAAAAAAAAAAAAAACAAAAAAAATATTTTGTTGTATATTAAATTTCAAATTTGTATACATCAAAACTTCTCTCTGCTTGTGGACGTTGTACATCGTGGTGCGGAGCCTAGTGCGCACCACGATGTACAACGTCCACTGCTCTTAACCACTGAGCCATCTCTCCAGCCCTAATTCCTTCTCCTTCATTTCTGTTCCCCCAATCCACTACTCTAGAATAAAGTCGGGGAAGAAAGCTCAAGTTTTAAAGCAAGGTAGGTCTGGGTTAATTTGGGCATATTATATTTTGTACTCCTTATTAACATCTTTTCCTTAAAAATTTTGTTTTGTTCTTAGTGACAGGGTCTTGCCATATAGCTCAGGATAGACTCAAACCCCCTTTAAAATTATTTTTTACAGCCAGGCGTGGTGGCGCATGCCTTTAATCCCAGCACTCGGGAGGCAGAGGCAGGCGGATTTCTGAGTTCGAGGCCAGCCTGGTCTACAAAGTGAGATCCAGGACAGCCAGGGCTAAACAGAGAAACCCTGTCTCGAAAAAAAAACAAAAAAAATATTTTTTACTTTATTTGTATGAGTGCTTTGCCTACAAGGATGTATGTGTACCATATGTGTGTGTGATGTCAGAAAATGGCCTTGGATTCCCGGGAACTGGAGTTATAGATGATTGTTAGTGCCATGAGGATGCTGGGAACGAAGCTGGGTCTTTTTCAAGTGCTCTTAACCACTGAGTCATCTCTCCAGTTTTATAGCCTCAAAAGTCTTAATCCTCTTGCCTCAGAACTCCTGGTGAAGGGCTAACAGGTGGTAGGTCACGAGATCTGTCTTCTCACTCTCTGGATCTAAGAATGGAATGAAGGCATTAGCTATCCTGTGGAGTTGCTGTGACTCTGGTATTTGGGTGGTATATTGTCACTTCCCAGGCTTCAAGGTTGCACATCACTTGACACTGAAACCTAAGATGAGCACCCTGGCTTCACCTCTCATTATTCCACCACCAAATGACAGCTCCTCCTTCTGTAACTGGGCATTCCGGGTACTTAGGGCCAGCATTGTTCTTCTCTTTGAAACTAAGTAGCTCTATCTAGATTGCAAATTGCTGGGATCACTGGCTTCCTCTTTTGTGGTGAAAGGCAATCAATTGCAAATGACGTTCAGTAAACACTTGTCACTTTCCTTATTTTAGTGGACTCATTATTGTAGCAGAGGCTTGGGTATTCTTTTTGTTTGTTTGTTTGGTTTTTTTTTGTTTTGTTTTGTTTCGTTTTTCAAGACAGGGTTTCTCTGTGCAGCCTTGACTGTCCTGGAACTCACTTTGTAGACCCGGCTGGCCTCGAACTCAGAAATCCGCCTGTCTCTGCCTCTCAAATGCTGGGATTAAAGGCGTGTGCCACCACTGCCCGGCTTGGGTATTCTTATCTGTATTTTGTTGGCTTCTAGAGAACACATTGACATTGGCTGTGTTCTTGCTCTCCTATAATTGAAAAGAGCTTTTGGAATCGAGAGGTACTTCTCCAAGCTTCATCTACCACTCCCCCATAACCGGCAGCCCCGCATAGGAACCTATGTATTTTGCATCGCACAGAACACTTTCTTCCGCCTCCATCCATCCCTCTGTTCTGGGCTATTCCGTTTGCCGGCTAAGCGCTTACCCTGGCTCTTGTTCTGTGGAACTACTCGCTCTCCAGTACTCAGCTCCACATCACCTTCTTTGTTAAGTCTTTTATACAGTGGGCAGAGGAACAGAGCCAGCCTTTCTCCATCTTTTTGGTTTCCTCAGCATCCCTCCAAAGAGCTATGTGTAAGTGTTATACCTGTGTAAGTGTGTGTGTGTGTGCGCGCGCGCAGGTGAATGCTGGTGCTATCAGAGGCCAGCGGCACTAAATCTCCTGGAAGTGGTGTTACAGACAGTTGTGAGCCATCTGGTGTGGGTGCTGGGAACTGAACTCAGGTCTCTGGAAGAGCAGCAACTGGTTTTTGACTTCTGACAGGTCTCTCCAGCCAAGACATTACTTGTTTACTCTTCTGCTGCTTCTCTCGATGTAACCGCTTGAAGGCCAGGATCTCTGCTCGTCGTTTCATCTTCTTTACCCAGCACAGTGCTTACCTACACTGGGTATGTGGGTCACTCCGTGAACAGACTAATCAAACAATTCATAGAACACTGCATGTTGTTCGAACCAGATCCCCAAACGTTTCTAGAATTGGTCCTCTATTTGGGCTGAGCCATCCTGAGATCTCTCCCCGCTCCTCGGGGCCTCTTTGCTTTGCTTTGGTAGAAAGGACGTGATTAGAGTGTGGAAAGCGCCGTTCCTCTAGAGCAGAGCTGTAATTCACTTGCTCCGGCACGTAGAGGGTTACAACGGCCCAGGGGCGGAGCCGAGTCCGTGCCACCTGCTGCGGGGCGAGCTGACGCATGCGCGAAGCCCCCCCTCTAGACTACCTGCCGGGCGGAGCGGAGGAGGAGCGCTTGCGCTCTGGGCCTTTTCCGCCGGGGGAAGTCTCGCGGGGGCGGGGCGCGGCGGGGCGGGGCCGCGTGGGGAAGTTCTCGCGGGACCCTGGCGAGGAGCGGAAGCTAGGTTGCTCTGTTGCCTCTGCGATCGGGCGGCGGCGGCGAGAGCGAGAGCGAGAGCGAGCGGGGCTGCGGCCGGGACGGCGGTCGGGGCAGCGGGCGCCGCAGTCGGGGAGCAGCAGCGAGGTTGGCGGCCGCGGGCGGCAGCGCAGAGCGGGCCGGGCCGGGTGACGGAGCGGACGGCGCGTCACGGTGAGTGCAGGGGAGCGGGCGGGAAGTGAGCGGGAGCTCCGTGGTCCCTGCGTCGCGCCGCGCCGCGGCGGGCAGCTCGGGCCCGGTCTGCTCGGGGCTGCCGGGAGGGCCGCTCGCCGGCCGGGGAAGGCTGGGACCCGAGCGCAGCGGCTGCGCGGCCGTCTCCTCGTTTCCCCTTTTGGGGCGCTTCCTTCCTGGTGCCGGTCTTCCTCCCGCTCGGGGCAGCGACCCGGTCCGCCGGGGAGGTCTGGTGCGGCGGCCGTCCGGCTGGGCGCAGGGGAGCCCGGAGCAGCCGAGAGGCACAGGCTGCTGCTCTGAGTCAGGCTGACTGAGCCCGGGAGGCGGGGGATTCGGTGCCCGCTGCTAACCTGGTGATTGATGCTCCTTTGACCTGCAAGGCCACCACGTCACCGTCTCTTGGCATCTTGCGGTGGAATTGTGTGCGGGAATCCACCGTGACTTAGAGTGATTGTTACCCGGACCCGCCGACGGGTCTTTGTGAGAGTTGGGCGCTTCTTTTTTAGAAGGACTTGAGAAAAAAAAATTGTTGGGGTGGGGGTGGGGGGGGGGAAGCAGCAGCAGCAGATAATGGTGATGGGAATGCTGGAAGGAAGGATTTTCCGGGAGAGAGCCCCGCTGGTTCATGCAACACTCTTAGGTCGTGTGGGTTGGTAAGAAAGTGATTTTAGATTGTGTTCAAAAGCTATAGCGGTGCAGTTTGCCGGGGAACCGAAGCGCGTTCAACGTCATCCTTCGGTGCTGTTGACACTCAGAAAGAGGCTAGCGATATTGGTTTTCTTTTGACTTCTTCACCTCTCTTCCACTCTGCCGTTTTTTGCCTTCTGTCTCTACTAGGGACACGAAATGCATCTGTAGCGCCAGTCATTGGCCTCTCCGCCCCCTTTAAAAAAAAAAAAATCTACTTCCCCTTCTTGTTGTTCCTCCCCCCCCCCCCCCGTTATAATTTTCAAGTGTCTGCTGGTTTGGCCACTGTTGATTTTCCCCGTCGTTCTAAGATCCCCTTTCCTTTGGGAGGGAGGTACCTTCCCTGTTTGCATTCCTTTTTAATGTCCACTGTATTCTCCAGGCAGAAGGGCTACTTGGGAGCCACGGGGGTTGGGGGGCGGGGGCGGGGGCTGCTGGTGGTGGTGGTGATGGTGGGATGTTTTAAGTTCCCCTCTGGGAACTAGTTAACTCAAAGGACTGAATTCATTCCTAAGTAATCGATAGTGCCACCAGCTCACAAGTGGATTTTGCCTGTTTGCCTGTGTTATTTGTATTTTGGTGTTTTTGTCACAGACCATGGGTTGTGTGTAGTATTTTCCTTCTTGCACCCTCCGGTTTCTCCTCACTGTTAGTAAGGGAGATTGAGTCAGTTTGGGAGCTGAAAGACTCCTTAAGTTTTTAGTGAGGTCAACTATTGTTAAATGAGAAATCACCCATGGAGTTTGTGAAGTAAGATAGCTTGAAATAGAAGAGAACTTTGATATTTGTGAATTAAAGCCTACCTACCTACCCTAACTAATGATTTAGTTCTAATCAGGCTTTTAAAAGTGATTTTTAAGTTTTTTACATTTTTTTTTTCCTGGTTTTTCGAGACAGGGTTTCTCTGTATAGCCCTGGCAGTCCTGGAACTCACTCTGTAGACCAGGCTGGCCTCGAACTCAGAAATCCACCTGCCTCTGCCTCCCAAGTGCTGGGATTAAAGGTGTGCGCCACCACGCCCGGCTAAGTTTTTTACATTCTTGAATGTATTTGCCTGCATATGTGTGTGTGTGTGTGTGTGTGTGTGTGTGTGTGTGTGTGCGCGCGCGCGCGTGCACCATGTGCGTACACATACACAGACACATGCGTGCGCACAATGTACATGCCTGGTGCCCTCAGATGCTAAAGGAGGACCAATACCCTTGAACAGGAGTTACAGAGGGTTGTGAGCAGCCATAATGGGTTTCGGGACTTGAACCCAGGTCCTTTGGAAGATCAGCCAGTGCTTTTTACAGCCTGAGCTGCTGTTCTCGCTGGCTCAATAGTTGGTTTTAAGCACTGCTGGCTGTGTTACTGAGCTTTTTCATGATTTCCATTATGTCTCATGTGTCCAGCAGCCCTTAGAGAATTATGGAGTGTTTGGGAGCAAAGCAGAGCTGGCACTCTCGTGACAGGCAGGCACGCAGAGGTGGTTAGTTACATGCTGATTGGCCACGGTCACTGAGATGTATTGTTTTGTGTTAGTCAAAGTTGAATTTACCCCAGTTGTGCCAAGTCCAGTGTGCATCATTTTCTTTGTTCAGACATAGTGCATTATCAGAAATGCAAATTTTAAAATTTGTTTAATGTTTACTCATTTTAACAGTGATTCTTAAAATTTGTATGTATAAACATAACCTGCCAATTAAAAATTTTTTATGGGCTGGAGAGATGGCTCAGCGGTTAAGAGCATTGACTGGTCTTCCAGAGGTCCTGGGTTCAAATCCCAGCAACCACATGGTGACTCACAACCATCTGTAATGAGATCTGATGCCCTCTTCTTCTGCTACAGTGTACTCATATACATAAAATAAATAATTCTTTGAAAAATATTTATTCAATTTTTTTTTTTGAGACAAGGTCTTGATGTATTGTCCAGGTTGGTTTCAAATTATTTCTCTATTGATTTATTTTGAGGCAGTGTCAGGGTCTCTCTGTTTAGTCCTGGCTTTCTTGAAACTCTATATGTAGACTAACTAGGCTGGCCTTAAACTCACAGAGATTCTCCTGCCTCTGCTTTCTGGGTGTTGGGATTGAAGGTGTGCACCAACATTGGCCCTGGCTTTGCTTTGAGTAATTCTCCTTCAGCCTCACCCCAGTGCTTCTGCTACCACTCGGGAGGGGACTCTGTCACAGTTAGGTGGTGGCAGAGCTCAGGCAAGATTGCAGAATGTGAACGGAAGGACTCAAAATAGCTGCAAGAAGTCCCTAAAACTGACCAGATTCACTAGGCCCTGCCCGTCAGACTATGCAATGAGAGCTGAGTCCCTCCAACCTGTTGTGCTGCCTGCAGGCTGTGCAGTGAGCTTCAGGTTTCCCAGCTTCTGTGAGCTGACACTCATTCTGGAGTGGAATTTGGTTGATGCAGCTGTCTTTGAGTCATTTCTGTTCCTGTAAGCAACCCCTCACCCACATTCCTGTAACTCTCCAATAAAACTTACTGGCTCACCAAGTTGGACTTTGGTGGGCTCCCTAGCTGGGCTGAGTAGATGAATGTGTTGTGTCTCTCCAGGAAAAGTTTGGTCACACAACAAGAAGGCACCCAACAATAAATTAGTCCCTGAATGGGCTGATTTAAAAATAGAGTTGCATACAAATACTTGGATTTAGTTTGCACCCCCACCCCGCCCCCTGGGAGGAATTGAACTAGAACCCTATTTACGATGGTCAAGCTCATATTCTACTGTGGATCCAGTTCCTGTAGCAGTGGCTACATTTCATTCTAGAGCTGGAGCGTGATCTTAGGACCTTGCACATGGTAGATGAACTCTATACCACTGTGCCATGCTCAAGTTTTTTTTTTTGGTTTTTGGTTTTTTTTTTTTTTTTTTTTTTTTTTTGGCTCTGTCTATTAATCTTCTATTACCAGGCTAGTTTCAACCTCATGTAGTTGTATGTGACCTTGAATTTCTGATCCTTTTGCTTCTACCTCCTGAAGTGCTGGGACTGCAGATGAACCACCACACCCTGTTTACATAAAGCCAGGGATCCAAATCAGAGCTTTGTGCGTGCTAGGCAAGCACTCCACCAGCCTGGCTGCATTTCCAGCCCCCATAATTAGTCCTTATGTATGTAAAGTAGCATTAAGACTGTCAGCTGGGGTGATTTAACTTTCAAACAGGTCTGTCTGTCTGGTGCTGTGCTGGAGTGAAGCCTAGCACAGAGACCATGCTGGGGAATATGTTCCCGCTCTCCATTAAAACTTGCTGTGCAGCTTAGACTGAACCTATAGGCATACACGTTCACATCTTGAACCCAGGGCCTTCAGTATGACAGGCAAGGGCTTTACTGAGGAGTGTGGTCAGCAGCTCCAGGCTCAGCCCCAGGTTGTAATTAGTAGGGTTGTTAATGTGTCTGTCAAGAGTTCTTCTGAGTTCATATATGTGGGTACCAGTTCCAGATTTACTGTCACATGTAGACTTACAGTTGGAAGGGACCCTTGATACCAGTTAGCATCCTAATCATCAGGGTGGTTCATTAGGTAGGTGCTGCCGGCCTTAGATCCCGTTTGAGCCGTTGCTAGGATTTGGGAAATGTAACTTGCTTCTCTGGCCTAACCTTTTGTTTATTTTTATTTTTATTTTTATTTTTATTTTTTTACAATTTATTTATTATTATATGTGAGTACACTGTAGCTGTCTTCAGACACTCCGGAAGAGGGTGTTAGATCTTGTTACAGGTGGTTGTGAGCCACCATGTGGTTGCTGGGATTTGAACTCAGGACCATTCGGAAGAGCAGTCAGTGCTCTTAACCACTGAGCCATCTTGCCAGCCCTATTTTTATTTTTTTGCAAATGCTAAAGAAATAGTTGAATCCTGGCCTTATACCAAAGTATCTATAAGGTCTTTGGTTTGTGATCTCAATATAAAGTCTTAGGGTTTCCATTGCTGTAAAGAGACACCATGACCAAGGCAACTTTTATAAAGGACAATCTTAATTAGGGCTGGCTTACAGGTTCAGAGGTTCAGTCCATTATCATCATGGCAGGAAATATGGCAGTGTCCAGGCAGATATGGTGCTGGAGGAGCTGAGATTTCTACATCTTCATCTGATCATAAATAGGAGAAGACTGATTTCTAGGAGGCTAGGGGAAGGGTCTCAAGGCCCACCCCCAAAGTGACACACTTCCTTCAACAAGGCTACACGTACTCTAACAAGGCCACACCTCCTAATAGTGCCACTTCCTGGGCCAAGCATACTCAAACCACCACATAAGTAATACCTGCTGACTGCAGAAACGGCGAGGGTACTACACAGGAAGTAATAGTATTCTGTGGTTTACACAAATTGGGTGAAGACCTAGGATTATATTGTTGTCTTTGAAAAGCAGGAATCAATACAACTCAAAAACTGTCACCATCAAAATACAGTGTAGCAGAACGTCATGCATTTTATGTCAATCAGAACCTGAGACAGACACCCGCAGCTCAGCTGGACAGGGGTAGAGAAACCACAGGATTAGGCTCGGATGAGGCTTAGTATGTACCCTGTTTGCTAAGTGTTTAAGAGCCCTAGATTGGATCCCTACACTAGTTAAACAGGGTGTGGTGATGCATGCCTGTAATCCCAGTACTAGGGAGGTCATCCTGTGCTAAGTAGAGTTGGAAGCCAGCCTGGGCTACAAGAGATGCTATTTCTCAACACAAACACAGGCAAGGTAGTTTTCAGTATTTGGCACCACATTCAACTCATTTTTGTAGGTCCTGAGTAGTCTTTTTAACAGTAAGCACTGTGGTCTATACCTGTAATCGTAGCGCCTGAGAGGATAAGGCCAGGGGATCCACCTACATTTAGGGCCAGCACAAGCCACAGGAAAAGTTTGTCTTAAAAACCAAAATCCAGATGTCTGAACTAGTGAAAGGTGAAACTGTAATCAGTCACAAGCAGAAAATCAAAGCAGAGGCTATAGAGATAGCTCAGCAGGTAAGAGAGCCTGCTGCCAAGCCTGGGGCCTGGGATCTCCCAAGAACCTACTTAGTTTGAATTGAGAACTGACTACTAAAAACTGTCCTCTGACCTCCACGTGTTGGTGGGAATATGTGTGCAAACACACAAATAGATAAATGTGAGAAAACGAAATACTTCCATGTATGTGGCATATAAAAATTAACATTTCGCACTTGGGAGGCAGAGGCAGGCGGATTTCTGAGTTCGAGGCCAGCCTGGTCTACAGAGTGAGTTCTAAGACAGCCAGGGCTATACAGAGAAACCCTGTCTCGAAAAAAACAAAACAAAACAAATTAACATTTCTCTTGGAAAACCTGAATGGATTAGATTATCTGCAACAAAGGAATTCCAATCTTCCATTAAAGATGGCAACAAAAATCCTATGCTATATACTTTTCTTTTTCTTTTTGGTTTTTCAAGATAGGGTTTCTCTCTGTAGCTCTTGCTGTCCTGGAATTTACTCTATGTACAACATTACTAAAGGAAGAATCTGAAGGTAAACGTGTACAATGATTCATTCTCTCTCTCTCTCTCTCTCTCTCTCTCTCTCTCTCTCTCTCTCTCACACACACACACACACACACACACACACACACACCATCTGGTGGCTGAGCTAAGGCACCGCGTTCCCACTGAACTGTCACTCCAGTTCCTATGTAGCTGACAGTGCTGTGCTCCCCAGGAAGATGAAGTGACACTAACAGTACCCGGTGAGAACATCTCTGAGCCACATCTCTGAGCCACACGGCTCTAGAGCCCATCACATGTGTAAAGTCTAATAGTTTTAATTGTTGAAGTGATAGCAGAATTATTAGCCTAAAGGAATTTATAAAATTGTATTCTTGTTTAAGTTCTCATATTCTTTCTTTGTCTCCCTCTTCCCTCTCCTCTCTTTCATCAGCTCCCTCTCCCCATGGAATTAGACCAGTGCAGCTTAAAGTTGAGCCTTCTTGGTGTGGGAAGACAGGAGAAATGCCATTCATTCAAATACTCTATCTGTTAACACTTATATACCGAGTAAGCCTTTTAAACCAGACCCAGTTTTCTGACTAGAAAAGTGTGTTAATAGCTACCTTCTAAGATACACTGAGCATTAAATCATATATGCATGTCACACACATACATATATATATTTGTCACTCTTCCCAGGTATGTGTGTATGTATGACTGGAAGTTAAAAAAAATGCAAATCAAAGAGCTCTCAGTGATGGGGAGATGGTAGGAGGTAAGAACACTCATTAATTCTTCCAGGAGACTTGTGTGTGATCCCAGCATTTATGTAAGATATCTTAGGGATCTAACAACCTCTTCTGGTCTCCTAGGGCACCAGGCATGCACGTGGTGCCCAGATGGACAACACACTCAAAGGCACCCAGATATATTTGAGTTTGTAAGAAAATTATAGCTATCAAAAGTAACTTCAGAAAATTATATTGAGGATTTAAGGGTACTGGGGTACAGCTTTGTATTTAATACTTTTTTTTTTTAAGATTTATTTATTTTATTTATATAAGTACAGTGTAACTGTCTTCAGACACACCAGAAGAGGGCATCAGATCCCATTTCAGATGGTTGTGAGCCACCATGTGGTTGCTGGGAATTGAACTCAGGACCTCTGGAAGAGCAGTCAATGCTCTTAACCGCTGAGCCATCTCTCCAGCCCTGTATTTAATACTTTTATACTTACTAGGATTTTTTTCTTCATTTCTTCTCTTGAGAGGTGGCACCACATAGACTAGCTAAGGGATGACCATGAAGAACATTGGGGATGATGATCTTGAGACTTTGCTAAAGGACTCCTACCAGGTGATCTCCTTCCCCTTAGCAACACTCAGCGCTACCCTGTCTGAGCATTCCCAGGCTTGTGGCCTGGCCTATTTGCAGTTCTGCTTGACTAATGCCCCCAATGTTAGTTACCTTTAGAACAAACGAATAATAGTTACCCATGCCCCTCAAATGAGCTGCTAATGTGGTGATAATTATCCAAGGAAGGTGCCACTATAAATAATCTGCTCCCATTCTGCCAGGGCCCTTGTCTATCTTTGTTTAGTTTGAGAACTGTGTTTGCAAGCAAGAATGGGTTTCATTTTCCCTTAGGGTTGCAGAGGTGAGGTTATGCCCCTGCTCATGACCATACAGTCCCAGTTCAGGGTCACTGGGATCACTGTAGAGATGACCATACAGTCCCAGTTCAGGGTCACTGGG
>NC_034603.1:82851189-82867878 GCF_900095145.1 Mus pahari | reverse complement strand
CACTGTAGAGATGACCATACAGTCCCAGTTCAGGGTCACTGGGATCACTGTAGAGAAGTAGCAGGGTTGTCCACCTACTGCTTACTCGATGTGGGAATCTTCAGACTGAGGGAGGCATTTATGTGAGGGGAACAGGATGAGGCTGGGGTCTGACCATTTGGCACCAGCCTGTATTTACCTGTCCCCAGAGAAGATACTTGAGGTGGGATAGTATGTACTTGTCTCAGCACTCCAGGGGCGAACCAAGGAGGATCACCTCAATTCTAGGGCACTCTGGTGTACTTATAAGGAGTTCCAGGCTAGCTGAAACTACATTGTGTAACCCATTCCACCTCCAGATTCGCTGAAACTGATTCCTTTTAAATATAAATGACAACTTCAGCCATGCTCTTTCGATGGGTAAAAATAAGGCATAGGCAGGCTGTTCCTGGATGTTAAACCCAGGCCATCTGTCTGAAGGACTAAGCAGACCCTAGATTTTGGGTATCTTGTGCAAGAGTGTATCCCCCCCCCCCCCCAGCAAAGACCGCTAAGCTGTCTTTCTCTGTGACCAGATGACAAGTTGGGCGTGAATGAAGCTGGTGCTCATTGTATCGCAGTCAGTGGAATTCAAAAGGTTCCAGGCTTGCTCTCTCATCACTTCGTGAGAACATATCAAGGTTTAGTTTCAATAAAGAGTAGAGTTGCTCGAAACCCAAGTCCTGCGTGGATTCTGACAGGGAGTGGGAACATCTTGGTTCTCAGGGCATCAGCTGGTGGCGAGGGATAGGAAGGAGTGGCCCTACCTTCAGGGGGCCTGTCTTTAAGTGGACTGCAGGAACTGCCTTGGGTGCAGGAGATGTGTGAAGGACTGCTGGAGGAAAGGCTGAGACTGACTGAAGGAGTCTCTGGCCGGCTCCTGAGTTTACACCCTGCGGGAAGGAAGAGGAAGTGCATTCTGGCATAGCGTAAGCAGCTGCTGCTATTGGCTGCTGGACCTGTCAGTCGCCTGGGGCTGAGATTGAAAAGAGGAAGGAGAGCTGTTGCCTGGAAGGGAGGAGGAGGGGGCTGAGCTCTGCGGAGCCAGGGGGCGTGGGGGCTGGGAGTGTAGGCCAATTGGCAGGGCGGGGCTGCCTTCGATCTGGCCACTTCTCTTAATCATCACTCTTCTGATCCAGGGTGGCATTGTGTGTCCCAGTGTGCAAGAATAGCCCCAGAAGAGGAAAGGCTGAGCCCAGGCTCTTCAGCAGGGAAGGTTCCCTCCCCCGCTTCAGGCTGCTGAGCACTGAGGGCGCTCAGAATGGAAGCCATCGCCAAATATGACTTCAAAGCTACTGCTGACGATGAGCTGAGCTTCAAAAGGGGGGACATCCTTAAGGTAAGAGCTCCTGTGCTTGCTTCTCAGGCTTGGCTGCCTTCCCTCACTGTGGTAACACAAAGAAGCTGCGCTTGCTCCTCTGTCAGTGTACTTTCAGCGTTTCTCATCGGCTCTGACTGGGGTAGCTTGCAGTAGCTGCTGAGTGGGTTATCAAATGTGACATAAGAGAGTCGCTGTGATGTGTCGTCCTTAACTGCCTTTGTGTGAATGTCTGTTTTTCTGTTGATTCAGGAAAAGTCAAAGGAGAGGGATTTGAGTGGCAAGCTTACCTTGTGAAGTTGAATTAAAAATACAAACATGGGATTTTAAAAAATCCTAAATGTGTTTTTTTTTCTTTTTTATTTAAAGTATTCCTCTAATCTTAAAACCGCATAGTCAGAAGGATCTGCATTTTGTGGTAGGACCCTAGTGGATTAGAAGCTGCTTAGAGAGGTTGGGAGTATATATATGCCCAAACTCACCGAAGAGTTCAGCAGCTTATTTCTGGAAACAAAACAAAACAAACTAATGGGATTCTACATTATTGTGTTTACCTTGCCCTCATACACATCAGATTGTAGCTTTCTTTAGAGGAGTTCGAACAATGACTGCACATTAAAATCTAACTGCATAAAAAATTTGATCCAGTTTAGAAGTGAGTCACAGTTGCAGCTTATTGAGCCCTGCTCTGACAGGAGCGTTGGCTCCCCCCTCCAGCACATGGAGAGTTACTCAGTTGGCTGGAGCAGGTTACCCTTGCCCTTCTGGATGTCATTTTTCTTTATAGGGGTGACCAATGTCTAAGTATGTGAATTTAAGTGAAGAGAAACCTGTGTCTGTCCTGCTGTTCTTCCCTCTGAGCCTCAGTCTAGATTGTTGGGATTTGCCAGCTATTTTACTACCCCTGAGTGACACTCTTCTATTTATGGAGGAAGAAAGTGAAAAAAACATGATTTAGGGAGAAGTATAAAGACTCATGTGAACCTATCAATAGTTAACATTTGCCCCCAGTGCTCAAAGTGACGGAGTGTTGTGTGACAAAGCTTTCCTCAGGAGCTGCAACACATGGCCACCCAGCCCAGAAGGGAGCTCACAACAGACTTAAAGTATGGACACCATAAAGTTCAACTTGGTGAGCCAGTGGGTTTTATAGGAGTGAGTTACAGGAATGTGGGTGAGGGGTTACTTACAGGAGCAGAAATGACTCAAAGACAGCTGTGTCATCAGGTCCCACCCCAGCATGGGTGACAGCTCCCAACAGCTGGGAAACCTGGAGCTCACTGCACAGCCTGCAGGCAGCGCAACAGGTTGGAGAGTCTTTTCCAAGTGACTCTGGCCTAAACCTCTTCCAGGCAGCTGGTCTGGACTCAATCTTTTTAGAGCTCTTCTTCCTTGAGCCTTTTCTTGACAGGTCAGCTTGAATCTCTGAGAAGCAGAGGTTGAGCTTCTTTTTCTTACTTTGCCAGGGAGGGTCTAGTATATCTGGTCAGTTTCAGGGACTTCCTGCAGCTATTTTGAGTTATTTACCTTCTTGTCTAAAGAGCTTCCATGCTGGATGGGATGTTTCATTCTCAGGAACTTTTCACACATTTATTCACCAGGCAATGGGCTTTAAAACTGTTACAAATCCGGGGGCTTGGCTTTGGAGTTCCCCCATGATGGGGCTGCTGCAGTCATTCCCTGTGCTAGGAATGTCAGTTGAACTTCACAGAACCCAGAGTAGAAGCCTTTGTGCTGACACAAAGCTCTTTGAGAGGTGGACAGAAGAGAAGTAGTCCTAGTTTTTGAGCACCAGTTGCTGTTGCTGGCTTCGTAGGGCAGTAGAATTTAGAGGGAACGTTGGCCACTATGTGATGGTGCCATTGGTACAGAGGTCATTTGGTTACTGTGTACAGTACATAATCCACTTGTGCTATCTCATAATGAGGCTGTTCACTCAGGCATGCAAGACTTGCAGCCTGTAGAAAACTCTTTACAACCAGTTTTGCTTTATTTGGTTTGATTTTTTTTTTTTTTTTTTTTTTTCTTTTTCCCCTTTGGAGACATGGTCTCTCTGTAACCCAGGACTGCTCAGAACTCACTATATAGTCTAAGATGATAGGTGAGGCCCACCATGCCTGACACTATTTTTGTTTGTCTTAAATTCATAAAGGTCCCATTTAACTTCCAGGAACTTGAACTTGCAGGGCTGGCAGTTCATATTCTTCTTAGTGTATCCTATTGCCTGTTAACACTGGATCAACAAGTTAAAACCAGGAACTCTAAGCAACAGCACTCCCTGATGACTGTCTTAAGTTTGTCCTAGACCTAGATCATAAATGATTGGCAAGTTGTTCAAGTCCTCCCGGGAGTGTTTATGATGAAGAAGGTGAATCAGAAGATTCATGTTTTACTTTCTTTTTTTTTTTTTCTTTTTTTTTTTTGTTTTTTGAGACAGGCTTTCTCTGGGTAGCCCTGACTGTCCTGGAACTCATCTGTAGACCAGGATGGCCTCGAACTCAGAAATCCGCCTGCCTCTGCCTCCCAAGTGCTGGGATTAAAGGCATGTTTTACTTTCACATTCTGTTTGGGGAGAAAAACCCATACACTTGAGTCTTTCATATTTGGTAGATAACTGGGATATGAAGTCATAATGGCAGTATTGCTTTTGAACAGTGGCCATTAGCTGTTTGTTAGTAATCTTGTGGCTGTACTCCAAAAAATGAGAGCGCAAGAATGAATGTGAATGTGTGTGTTGATACAGTGCTTGCCCTCTGTCTCATAGTTCTGAGATAGCTTCGTGAAGAGGAGGGAGATGCTCTGGGTAGGGTTGTTGGTAAAACACACAGTTTTCTCCTTCCTTTGAAGAGTAAGCTAGCTGTAGCACTGCTCTGTCGTTTGATAGCTCTTGTGAACCCAGACACATTAAAAAGTGACTGGAGTGGCATGGATCCTTAAACTTTGATTGACATAGGGAGACACTTGTCCTCTCTCTTCTTTTCCTGTTGTTTTACTTTTTGTTTCTTTGCTTGTTCTGTTTTGAGATTATCTCTATTGCCCAGGCTGGTTTTAAATCCATCCACCTTTCTTGTCCTTTTATGTAAGCTTGTGTTTTGCCTGCAGAGCAGGGTGACTGGGGCTTTGAGTGAAAGGACTGTTCCTGCAAGCTTCACACCTTTGCACGAGTGTGCTTAAGTTTCCCATCATTGTACAGAGGCTTGGAAATGGGCCCTGAGGAAGAGACTGGGGCTGTAACTCAGTGGTAAAGTACAGCGTGTGAAGAGCTCTTTGTATTGTAGTTTAGCCTTGGCCCACATAAACCTGCCGTGTTGGGATGTATGAGTATGTGCTTCAAGTACTGCTGGGTAGGGAGCCAAGGGTCCTTTTAGGTCCACAGACCTCTGTGTGAATTCTCTTAGAGTTGCTACTTGCCTTCCTTGGTTCTAGAAGGAAACCAGCATTCACTCCCTACCTTTACTATCTTCCTGAACGGCTTGAGAAATAGGCTTTGGGTTTACGTTCTGCTTTTTGAGCATCTGCCCATCTCTGCTGCTGCTTGTATGGTTCAGGGTTACATTTTCTGAACACGCCTTGAACCAAACTCTGGGTTGGTTGCCTTTGCTATTGGAGAAGAAACAAACTACTTTCTCTATTCAGCAGCTCTGCAAGAAAAACACATTACTGTACTGAGGTACAAAGCAGCCCAAGGCTGTGAAATTACAGGGATTGAGGAGAGGAAAGGCCCTTTAAAAACCTCTTCGCTTAGATTGTTAATTTGACATTTATTTATTTATTTGTGGGGGTGGGGGTGGGCAGGGTCTGTGTGCCTTAGTGTGCCTATGAAGGTCAGTCATTTTCTCTCCGTCGTGTGAATCCTGGTGCTCAAGCTCAGGTTAACCAGTGTCCTGGCAAGTCCGTTTACACGCGAAGCCCTGCCACCAGTCCCGTGTGCCTTTATTAGGGAGCTGAAGAGGCCCAAACCTGGAATCCTCCACTCTTCATTGTTTGAGCTAAGTACCTGTGTAGGTCTTCATTGTGTGAGCTAAGTACCTGTGTAGGTCTTCATTGTGTGAGCTAAGTACCTGTATAGGTCTTCATTGTGTGAGCTAAGTACCTGTGTAGGTTTGGCTGTTAGGAGTGGGGGAGGGTGCTATGAGAGATGCTAAAGGGAACATTATGGCTTTCTGCCTGGCATCTACTGGTGTCTGCATCTCCTGTGTGGTATTTGAGTAAAAGTTATAAGGAAATAGAAAGTAGGGCTGTTTTAAATTCTAGTGTTCCTATACTGAGAAATCCATTTATGATTACCTGTGGGTAGTGTTGGCTAAACTAGAGTGTTGTGTTTTAAGTACTTTTTCTGTTCTTTAAAAAAAAAAAAAAAAAAAAATTAAGCTAGGTGGTGCACATCTTTAATCCCAACACTTTGGAGGCAGAGGCAGGTGGATCTCTGAGTTCTAGACCAGCCGGGTCTACAGAGTGAGTTCCAGGACAGCTAGGGCTACACAGAGAACCCCTGTCCCAAACAAACAAACAGACAGACAGACAGATAAACAGACCTTTTCTTGTGCCTGCCTTTTTTTTATTATTATACAATGTAATGGAAAGCTGTTCTTACGCATGTATATAATGTGCTGGGAGCGTATTTTCCTCCTCTAGCATGTTCTTTGCTACTTCTATGTCATCAGTATGTGTGTGTGTGTGTATATGTGTGTGTGTGTGTGTATGGTTTTTGTATCTCTACAGTGTATGGCCCACAAATGAGAGAAAGCACTTGGTACTTGGTTTTCTGACACTGACTTAAGTCCTTTAATATAATTACCTACAATTGCACCCATTTTCCTGCAAACCATATAACTTCTTTGGCTGGAAAAAAAGGTCTATTTTTGTACACAGACACACACACACACACACACACACACACACACACACACACACAGGCCACATTTTCTTAACTCTCTTATTGGCCACCTAGGTCGGCTCTATGGCTTGGCTGCTGTGCTCATGCTGTGGTGAGCACCAGCCACAGACCTCTGAGCTTGAGGTTGAGTCTCAAGGACGTAGGAGAGGAAGGACGCAGCTCGGTCACATGGTCTGTTTAGTTTTAGTTTGTAATTTTTCATTGTCTTCATGTGTTTATATGGTGTGTGAATGAGTGTGTCTTAGTGTGCATTTGGAGGAGGGAGAACACCTGTCGAGTCAGGTCTCCATCCTCAGGCTTTCTTTCTCTATTTCATTGTGTGTGGAGTGCATTAGTGTGTTGGTCTGCTCCTTCTGACATGAATCCTGGGGATTGCACTTGGGACACCAAGCTTGAGTGACCTGCTGAGTTGTCTTCTCATTGGCTCTTGCTTTAGCTTTTAAAGGAATGCCCATGCTGGTTTCCATAGTGGCTGGTGTAGTTTGTATTCCCATCAGAAGTATATAAAGGGTTTCCCTTTATAAAAAAAAAAATCTTAAGCATTTATTGTTACTTCTCTTTTAGATTTTAAATATATTTTCTGTATGAGGGTTTTACCTGCATGTGTGTCTGCACCACATGTGTATACAATGCTTGAGGAGGCCAGAAGAGGACTGTCTTCTGACAGCTGGGAGCTGTGTAGTTTTAATTTTCATTTCTCTAATGGCTGGTGAAGTTGAATAATATTTGTTCTTTTTGTTTGTTTGTTTTTGTTTTTGTTTTGTTTTGTTTTTTTTCGAGACAGGGTTTCTCTGTGTAGTCCTGGCTGTCCTGGAACTCACTCTGTAGACCAAGGCTGGCCTCGAACTCAGAAATCCACCTGCCTCTGCCTCCCAAGTGCTGGGATTGTTCATATTTTTATTGACCATTTGGGGCTTGTTCCTGTCATCTTTTGAGAGCTATCTGCTTGTTTCATTGGTCCACTTGTTGACCAGGAAAGTTGTTAACTTTTTGCATCTTATTTTTGCTTTTTGTGTGTAGGTACGAGAAAATGTCTTGTTCTGGGATCTAGCTCGGCCTGGAACTCACAGTATAGTGCAGACAGACTTGAACTTGAGGTTTTCCTCTTATGGCATCCTTCTGAGTACAGGATTGCAGTTGGTCAAGTACCTAG
The DNA here is from genome assembly GCF_900095145.1 of Mus pahari. NCBI lineage: Eukaryota > Metazoa > Chordata > Mammalia > Rodentia > Muridae > Mus > Mus pahari. Next base: position 82,860,492 of record NC_034603.1, on the reverse strand, counting down.
ATGCCAACTGGGTTCTTTTTTTCAGACACTGCCTCATTTTGTAGTCTAGTGTGTTAACAGAAATCACTATGTAGTCAGTCTGGCCTCAGACTCAGGCAGTCCCTCCTGCCTCACTCAGCCTGTTAGGATTACAGATAGGAGCCACTGTGCTCAGCTTAGTTCCTAAGATACCAGTTTGCCATTTGAGTTCTTTCAAGGCAAGTAGCTTCCTGACCCTTGTTCACTTTGTCAGCTGAGTGTCAGTTTCCACCCCAGTGCTGAGAATGAACTTTCAGTTCCTGCATGTCTTGAGGAGCTGGGAGAGAGAGCCACTTCCTCTTCTGGGGAAAGAAATGACTGACGATGGGCAGCCTCCCCTGGCTGCTTCCCAGCCTGCCTCGGTGACAGTAGGTTGAAGCTCTTGCTGGATGTCTTGACCTTAAGAATGTTTAAGTGTTTTCTGCTCTGGGAAGGACTGCCCCATCATGTAGGTGTAGAGGTGACTCAGGAACTAAGGCCAAAAGAGGATGCTGCTTTCTCTAGAGTTGTGAACCACCCAACATCTGTACTGGGAATCAAGCTCTGGTCATTAGGGAGAGCAGGCCACAAAGCAAGCATCTCTCCAGCCCTGGCTTTAAATCTTTTTTAGACTAAAATACACCATAGTCTGTGCTTACTTTCAAAACTTTGAGACCGTAAAAAACAAACAAACCCCAGATGACTGAGGAAAGTCTTGCACTACTTGGCAAATACTCTCCGATTTCACTGCCTCCTTCATGTGGAATGACAAACAACAGTTTCTCTGTATTATAAAGAGCTCAACTCCAGGCTAGCTTCTGAATCTCTGAATCTTAGTTCTTCTACTAAGTAGCCAATTAAACTTGGGATCTTGAACAGTTTGCTTAGCAATTTTGCATTTTGGTTATTTCATCTGTAAAATGTGAATAACAATACCTGCCTTCCTAGGGCCACCATAAAGTTTAAAAGAGCTAACTCATTAGTGTGTTCAAAGCAATGACTAACATAGTAGACAGTAATTGGCTAGCTGTTGTTAATTTTACTAATATGATTCAGGACCATAGGCAGTGTTGGGGAACTCCTAAATCCTATGCCTCTACCCAGTAAACTGGTAAGTGCTTGTCTGCTGTTACTTCAAATTCAGGATTGCAAAACCCTGTCCCAGAGCTCAGCTTATTTATTTGATTTTAGTTTTGGTTTGTTTGAGTGAGGGACTCACTATGTAGCCCTAGATGTTCTGGAACTCTGTGTAGACTGGGCTGGCCTTGAACTCACAGAGATCTGTGATCTTTGAGTTCTCTTTGCCTCCTAAGTGCTGGGATTAGAGGCTTGTGCCACTACACCCAGCCCATTTAAACTTATTTTATCCTACATTATTTGGGGGGAAAAATAGGAAGCTCCAAATTTTGTATAAACCCTTTTAGTATTACTATTTTAGAACTCTTCTAAGTTTTATCACTGCAAAGTATAGGCTGTTGAGATGGCTTCATGGGTAAAGATGCTTGCTGCCAATCCTGATGAGCTGAGGTCTCTTCCTGGAATCAGCATGGTAGAAGGAGAGGATTGACTCCTGAAAGTTGTCCCTGACCTTTACCTGTGCGGCTTGCTTGGCAAGCATGTGTATGCATGTGTGTGCGTGTATGTGGGTTTGTATGTGAGTAAAAAAACACCAGGTAGCTGAAAATGGAGCTCAGTGGCAAAGAGCATGCCTAACATGCACAGAGTCAGTGTGCCTGATCTCCAGAACCCCATAGTCCCTCTGCAACACCTGCGGGAAAACACCACACACATTCATTCATTCATTCATTCATTCATTCTTGTTTTTGGAGCAGGGTATCTCTGTGTAGCCTTGGCTGTGCTGGAACTTCCTCTGTAGACCAGGCTGGCCTTGAACTCACAGAGATTTGCCTACCTTTGCTTCTTGAGCACCAGTGCCAAGGGCATGCGCCTGGCTAAAACAACTTTTAAAAGTTGGTATTTTCCATATTTTACTAATTATTTTTAGTGGTTACATAATACATGAAGATAATGTTCTATAATTGACTTTCCTAGTTTCCTGCTGCTCAGTTTCTTGATGGTTTCTATTAATAATTTAGTTCTTAATCTCACAGGGGACATTTGATACTATGTTGTCCTGTTGTCCGATGCCTGGACTGATGGTTACTTGCTTTAAGACAGTTCCAGAGAATGGTCCCTAAATTCTCAGCCAGAACAGCTCTAACAGCACCTCTGTCTCTGGATAACAGTAAGGAATTATTTCAGAGTTTGCCAGTGGCTCCATGGGTAAAGATGCTTGCTGCCAAACCTGATGAGCTGAGGTCTCTTCCTGGAACACCATGGTAGAAGGAGAGGATTGACTCCTGAAAGTTGTCCCTGTTATGGGATTATGATAACCAGATTTGTCAAATGTGTAAACAGCTTTTGAGATCTACAATGCTTGTTTCTTGAGGCACATTTTATTTTGTGCTGTTCTTTTAAGGTGATTATTCATCTTCCTAGCTCTGTTATTTAGTAGGTAATTATGATACTAGAGGAATTTGGTGTGATTTTCTAGATACACTGTAGTTTGTTTTTGAGACAAGGTCTTGAGATATATACCTGGTTGACTTGATCTCAAGCATGTAGACCAGGCTGGACATCTGTCTACCACCCCAGTGCTGGGACCGAAGGTGTGCACCACCAGCACTCACTCTCTCTGTGTGTGGTTTGTCTCCATTCTTTGAATCAAATGAATCTCTTCTAGACAGGCTCCTAGCTCATAGAAAACAAACTGGGTTTTGTTAAGTTTGTAGTGCAAATGTGCTTTCAAGTTCCATCTGTGCTAGAAGATGTTGAGAAACCCCTCATTCTCGAGCACAGGCATCTCCAGTAGTCTGGATGCTGGGGGTCACTCTCTGGCCAGTGTTCTAGCAGAAGGTGTGTTCGTGGACATGACCTTCATAAACTCAAAAGGCATAGATTGACAGCTCTCCAGGCAGTAGGTCACTAATAACTTCCATTTTGCTTGCTTGGGTTTGGTTTGTTTTTTTACAAAGAATGTCCCTGTGTAGCCCTCTCTTGTAATCCTCCCTAAACAAGGGCTAGAAACATTGGCATGAGTGCATGGTAGAGCCCAGCTGGTTCTACTAAAAATTCAGAGGTTTCTTGATCCATTTTTGGGATCAGTTTTTCGTTGTAGTCAAGCCTCTGGTTTACGTCAAAGTTTGCAGAATGTTTGGCTTTGAAATGTAATTGATGATTTGGAACGATGTACAGCATCTTAATACATTAAAAGTCAAATGATTTTATTATTTCTTATTAGAATAATTTAATTGGAGAATGCAAAGAAAGTGAGGTTATACTTTCTCCTGTGGCCAGATAACTTTTTTGAAATTAAGTAAATCTCAAGTCCTCACTGGAAAGTTTATAAAAGTCTCGCCCACCTCATCAATGTTGATGTCTCTAGGACTTTTCAGGAAAAAAGCATTTAGCGTGTACAGCCTCCATTGCTCTTCATACACGCCGTCACGATTATGTGCTTTCTGAGAGTACAGACATGAAAACAAACAATTAAACCAAATTCAGATGCATGTAGTGACAGTAAGCAGGTCCTTCATTACTAAGTGTCCTGTACCTCTAGACAATGAGAGGTTATTAGAGAAGATCACACTGGCTGCTGAGATGGCTCAGCGGATAAGAGCACCCGACTGCTCTTCCAAAGGTCCTGAGTTCAAATCCCAGCAACCACATGGTGACGCACAACCATCCATTTTTTTTTTTAAAAAAATATTTATTTATTTATTATATGTAAGTACACTGTAGCTGTCTTCAGACACTCCAGAAGAGGGAGTCAGATCTTGTTACGGATGGTTATGAGCCACCATGTGGTTGCTGGGATTTGAACTCCGGACCTTCGGAAGAGCAGTCGGGTGCTCTTATCTACTGAGCCATCTCACCAGCCGGCTCACAACCATCCTTAACAAGATCTGACTCCCAATTCTAGAGTGTCTGAAGACAGCTACAGTGTATTTACATATAATAAATAAATAAAATCTAAAAAAAAAATTTGTCAGTTTTCGGAAGAGTTGCTGTAAAATCCCCTACATCAGATAGACCCATGCAGGTGAGTTTGTTACTGAGGGCCTCACCTAGCACAAAGAAGTGACTGATAGACCGGATTCTTTTTTTGTTTGTTTTTTTGTTTTTTTGTTTGTTTGTTTGTTTTTGTTTTTTTTTTTTTTTTTTTTCGAGACAGGGTTTCTCTGTATAGCCCTGGCTGTCCTGGAACTCACTTTGTAGACCAGGCTGGCCTCGAACTCAAGAAATCCACCTGCATCTGCCTCCCGAGTGCTGGGATTAAAGGCGTGGGCCACCATGCCCGGAGGACCTGATGATTCTTACTTGGAAATTTACTACTTAATTGATTTCCTGTAGAGATCCATCATGCTCTCAGTTGTTCTGGAGTTGGGATGGGAAGTTGTTGACTAGCAGGGCAGTCGGTGACAGTTGTCAGCTGTGCCTCCTCACCCAGCTGCTGAGCTTCCTGGCCTTGGGCTACTATTCCAGTTGCAGCCTGTGTGAGTGCAGCCCCTTGCGTTTCTCTCCCACCTTCTGTAGGCAATAAAGGCCCAGCAGGAAGGAATTGTTTTTCTTAGGTCTGCGGGTGACCCAGTCTAGTCATTCTCTGGTCTAGGCTTGGTTGGAGGTGCTTTGTTTTCATTGACCTGGAGCCTTGATGTACCATTTAGACTGGCTTCAGGCCTCTTGCCTTACCAGGTGGTAGCTGGGGACCCCCACGTTGGCCACCCTGCCGGGCTTTCTGAGCCTTTGGGGTTCTCTGATTACTGTTTTGAGATATATACAGTCTTGCTTATGTCTCAGACTGGCCTCAACTACTTTTTCTTTGGCAGTGCTGAAATTGTTGGTGTATTTTTTAGTGTTTGAGACAGGGTCTCACTGTGTATCCCAGGCTGCTCTGAAACTCACCAGATAGATCAGGCTGCCCTTGAACTCGAGTTGCATCTGCCTTTGCCTCTCCTGTGAGTATTAAAGATGGATACTACTATGCTTGTCCTCAACCCTTTTTGTTTGTTTTTCATTTCATTTTATTTATTTATTTTTAATTTTTGTGTGTGCTGTTTATTTCAGTGAGGGTCTCAGTATGTATAACTGGGTTGTCTGGATCTCATTCTATTGACCAGGTTGGCCTGGGACTCATTGCCACCTACCTCTTCTCCTGGTTGCTGTGATTAAAGTTGTGTGCCACTAATACTCTCCTTTCTTAAAAGAAAAGTAGCTCTCAGGCTGACCTTGAATTCACAACCTTCCTCTCAGCCTCCAGGTATTAGGATTGCACCCACTCTACACTGAGCCCAGTCTGCATTGGGTGGTATAAAATGCACACTAGATGAGTTAGCTTAGCTTTGTAACAGCAGCACCCTGAGTGTCTAGGGTGTTAAATGAAGCCACATGTCTGCCGGGTCTTCTGTTTTTATCTAATTTTTTGTTGTGGTGGTTTGTATGTACTTGACCCAGGGAGTGGCACTATTAGGAGGTAAGGCCTTGTTAGAGTAGGGGTGGGGCCTTCTGGAGAAAGTGTGTCACTGTGGGGATGGGCTTAAAGGCCCTCCTTCTAGCTGCCTGGAAACAGTCTGCTCCTAGCTTCCTTTGAATGACAATGTAGAACTCTCAGCTCCTGCTGCACCGTGCCTGTCTGAACCTGATGTGCTTCCTGCCTTGATGAAAATGGACTGAATCCCAGAACCTGTAAGGCAGCCCCAATTAAATGTTGCCCTTATAAGAGTTGCCTTGGTCGTGGTACCTCTGGAAATCCTAAGACAGTCCTGTAGCTGAGGGATAGCCCTGAAAAACTGGTCCTCCAGCCTTTCCTCTTGAGTGTTAGGACTACAAGCATGTAACAAACATTGTGCTTTTCTTTGTTTTCATTTTCTCTTTTAGAAAAGAAAATACTTATTTTTTTCTAGGTGGTGGTGGTGATGGTGTCAGAGGTGACCCACACTTTTAATCCCATCACTCAAGGGGCAAAGGCAGGCGGATCTCTTAAATTCAGGGCCAGCTTGGTCTACAGAGTGAGTTTCAGGACAGCCAGAGCTACACAGGAAAACCTGTCTTTAAAAAAAAAAAAATTTAAGCCGGGCGTGGTGGCGCACGCCTTTAATCCCAGCACTCGGAAGGCAGAGGCAGGCAGATTTCTGAGTTCAAGGCCAGCCTGGTCTACAAAATGAGTTCCAGGACAGCCAGGGCTATCCCCCCCCCCAAAAAAAAAAAAAGAAAGAAAAAGAATTTGAATATGGTGTGCGTGTGTGCACGCTTTGAAGTCTAGAAGAAAGTGTCAGATACCTGGAGCTGGAGCTGTGACCCAAACACAGGTTCTCTACAAAAGCAGTGTGTATATGCTACACTAAGGGTGTGAATGGCCGTCAGAGCGCACCTTGCTAGAGCTTAGTCTCTTTTTCTACCTTGTGTTCTGGGACTCTGACCCAGTTCTTTGGGCTTGGTAGCAAGCACTTTCCATGGCTGAACTATCTTACTGGCCCCCAATTTTTATTCTTTTTTTATACTTTTTGTTTTTTTTCAAGACAAGGTTTTTCTGTGTAGCCCTGGCTGTCCTGGAACTCACTCTGTAGACCAGGCTGGCCTCTGCCTCCCAAGTGCTGGGATTAAAGGCGTGTGCCACTACTGACTTATTGTTTATTGAGGAACATGTTGTTTCGATTCTAGGTGCTTCGATTTTAATACTATTGTGGCTGTCCCACATTTTGTATGGCTTTAGTCTGTGTAGATTATTGGAGTTGTTTTGTGATTGAGAGAGTGTTTGGTGTTGTGTGAGGTCTGCTATAGATGATTGAACTTCAGGCTTAGCTGGCTAGTTACCTTGTTCCTTCTTACAGACTTGTGTTCTAGTCTAGCATTTTGATGAATTCTTAAAATTACCTACCCTGAACAGGTTTCAAATTATTTCTAAATAATACTTAATGCCCTGTTGTAAGAACTTTACTGACAATAGTTGGATATTTTCAAGGAACAAACTTTGTAAGACGTGGGGCAGGTTTTTTGAGTTAATTTAGAAGTGCTCATGACTGCATTTTGGCTGCCTAGCTATCAGTGACTTACTAAAGTCTTGCTTCTAAATTTAGCTAAGCTCAGAAGCGTTACTGGAGCTGTCCTAGAACACTTGAAATTGTCTCGGAGAAGTGTATTTAGTGGTTATGAAAGTAGATGAGCCATTGATAACGTGGCACACCCAAGAGTCTTGAACTTATTATGATACTATTTTAGTTTTCGAGAAATACTTTAGTGCCTTTCAATTCCACGGGTATACTGTCTCTTTAAGGAAATGCTTTATGGAACAACCTTCTATAGAGACTAGGACAGGGCTCTGGGTAAAAGTGCCTGCTGCACAAGTCAGACACGCTACATTCCATCTCTAGGTCCCGCTGTTGGGAGAGAGCTGATTGATTTCCAGAGGTCCTGTGACCCCTGCATGCTCTTTATGGCATGCACACATTCTACCCTCCCAGTCCCACACACTTTGATACAAATGCACACTTTTTTTTTCCTTTTTTGGTTTTTTGAAACAAGGTTTCTTTGTGTAGCCCTGGCTGTCCTGGAACTCACTTTGTAGACCAGGCTGGACTCGAACTCAGAAATCCGCCTGCCTCTGCCTCCTGAGTGCTGGGATTAAAGATGCGCGCCACCACGCCCGGCTGCATTCTTTTAGGAGAAGAAAATAGGGGATAGATGCTTTGGTCGGACTGCTATTTATTTATTTAATTACTTATTCATTAGTATGTCACTGGGGATTGGAGTGAAGCCCTACACATGCTGCTAAGTGCTTGATTTACCAATGAGCTACATTTCCAGTCCTGGAGCTTGAAAACTAGAGTTCTCTTTGTGTTAAAAATATCTTAAACCAGGTGTGGTGGCATATGCCTTTAGACTCGGGAGGCAAATTTCTGTGAGTTCGAGGCTACCCTGGTCTACGTAGTGAGTTCCAGGTCAGCCAGGGCTGTGTAGTGAGACTGTATCAAACAAACAAACATCAATAAGCAAACAAACAAAACAAAACAAGTCTCAACTTCCTTGGAACCTCTCCCAGTCTTGGGAGTTTTTTTTCTTATCTGTTTTCTCTGCTAAAAAAAGTAAATACCAATAGACTTAGCTTTACCAGCAATGTTTTAGTAACTTCAGAAATACAAGGGAGTAAAAATAAGCTTTTATTTCCTTCACCAGAAGAATGTTAGAAGTTTGTGCATAGACCAGAGTGGTTTAAACCAAGAGCCTGCTACCTGCTGGTAGGTGATAGTGCCCCTCCTTCCCTTCTTCCCTTCCTCCCTCCCTCCCTCCCTTTTCTTTCTTTAAATAAGGTGTCACTTTCTTGAAATCACAGCATCCTCCTATTCAGATTCCTGGGTATATGAGGAATCCCTGCTACTCTTGGCTAGATGTTATTTTCAAAATTGAGATCAGTGGCAATGGAGGTGGGACTGTGGGTGTGGCTGGGGTGGAATGTGCCTGGTTTGGATGTGCGAGGCCCTGGTTTCTATCCTCAGCATTGCAAGGGGAAAATTGCTCAGAGTTCATTAAAAAGACCCAAATTTCACTCATGAAACCCAAACATATTTGCTAAGTTAATGCTATTTATCATATATAAACTTGGGATCTTCCAAGGCCATGGCTGATCCAGGACTGAGTTACCGTCTCACGCAGTTTCCCTTCAGTAGGAGTGTGGCATGTCATCAGATTACTGTTGGGAAGGAGGACACCCAGAGTCTCGCCACATTGTAAGTACATGTCTTACCACTGGTCACTTCTCACAGTCTCTGAACAGAGATTTGATTCTTTGATTAGATCTAATTTGTATGTGTGCGTGTGCGCGTGCACACACACACACACACACACACACACACACACACAGGAGAGCATACATTAAAACATGTGTGGGGAAGCTAGAAGACAGTTGCCCACCCACAGCTCATTCCTTCCATTCTAGTCCAGGGCTCAAGCTCAGGTTGTTAGCTTACACAGGAAGAGCTTTGTACCCATGGAGCCATCTTGCCAGCCCCCGAGCATAGTTGGACTTACGTATGTTTATTTTTTGAGGCAGGGTCTTACTCCGTAGCCTTGTCTGGCCTCAGACTCACAGAGATCTGTTTCTGCCTCATTATCCCTAGCCCTCAACATAGGTTTTTGTTTTTTGGTTTTTTTTTTTTTTTTTTTTTTTTTTTTTTCTGAGACAGGGTTTCTCTTTGTAGCCGTGGCTGTCCTGGAACTCACTCTGTAGACCAGGCTGGCCTCAAACTCAGA
>NC_034603.1:82842594-82851161 GCF_900095145.1 Mus pahari | reverse complement strand
AGACAGGGTTTCTCTGTGTAGCCCTGGCTGTCCTGGAACTCACTCTGTAGACCAGGCTGGCCTCAAACTCAGAGATCCACCTGCCTCTGCCTCCTGAGTGCTGGGATTAAAGAGGTAAGCCACCACTGCTCAGTCTTTTCCATTTCCAAGTGTCACAATGTTGGGTTCTGTCTCTCTAGGCTAAGCTGGGACAGCTGTGCATTTAGGCTTGAAATGCTGTGTGTGTTAATTGTTAGCCCGACCTACAGTGGCACATGCCTGTAGCTGAGAAGCCAACTCGGGATTAGTAGGAGGTCAAGGGCTCCCTGGCCTGCATTGAGTTGATGGCTGGCTTAGGCAGCAGTGAGTGTCTCACACTCAGTACTGAAAAATGCTTGCTTGGTTTTTTTGTTTTGTTTTGTTTTGGGGGGCGGGGTGGTGGGGTGTTGAGACAGGGTTTTTCTGTGTAGCCTCGGATATCCCAGTGCTTGCTCTATAGGCCAGACTGGCCTTAAACTCACAGGGATCTGCTTGTTTCTGTCTCCCCAGGGCTAAGACTAAAGGTGTCCTCCACTACTGCCCACTGCACGGCCATGCTTGTGGGTTTCGCAGAGGACTTGAGTTGTGTTCCCAGCACCCATGTGGAGGCCATACAGCCTGGAACTCCAGGTCCCGGGGTTCCAGTTCTGGCTTCTTGGCACCAGGCATGCATGTGGTGCACAGATAGATATCCAGGCAAAATATTTATACACATAAAATAAAAATGAGTTCTTTAGTCATGCTGGCTGAATTGCCAGGTCTTGATAGCTGGGTGGCTGTGGCTGTGGTAACACACTGCAGAGCCCTGTCGGTGGTTTCTAGGCTTGGAGGTGTTGCTGGGAACTGGTGGAGATTGAGGATGTGCTTGCTTCTCTATAGCTCTGTTCTTGTCCACACTCCTTGGACATTGAATCCCCATGCCCCGCTCTCACAGCACCACTCCCCTCTTGCCTGGGGCCTGTTCAAGGCTGGTATGGACATTCACCATCACACAGATAAAGTGGCAAGACCAGAGAGTCCCCTGTGGCCCTCTTTGGTTGCTTCCTGTGCAGTACTCCTGGAGTGGCCTGAGAGTGTTAGCTCTTCTCAGGTGACTGTGCCGCAGCCTGTGTGGGGCGGTGTTGAGCTGAATGCGCAGATAGCAGCATCGGAGGCTTGCCCAGAGAGCAGAGGCAGCATTTCTTTGATTTCACCAAAACCATAATTACTGTGTTTTTAATCCCAGAACTGTCTCACAAAAGCAAGGCACAACTTTACCCTTACTGTAGACTCAGTTGAGTGAGGTTCAACATGCACCAAAAATTTGCAGTTTTATATTCTCAACCAGAGTGACTATAGTTTTTCACCAACTAACACCTTTGTCAGCAATTCAGAAATGGTGTGTCCGGCAATACACAGCACATGCTCACCGTTAGTGCTTAGTTTCCTGGTTCATCAAGTGATCTTACATTTCTAGTCTTCAGCCATATTGCTCTTTTTGCCTGTACAACTTTTCTCTTCTCTTCTCTTCTCTTCTCTTCTCTTCTCTTCTCTTCTCTTCTCTTCTCTTCTCTTCTTTTCTTTTCTTTCTGATTTATTATATGTAGCTGTCTTCAGACATACCAGAAGAGGGAGTCAGATCTTGTTAAGGATGGTTGTGAACCACCATGTGGTTGCTGGGATTTGAACTCTGCACCTTTGGAAGAGCAGTTGGGTGCTCTTACCTGCTGAGCCATCTCACCAGCCCCTGTACAACTTTTCAAACTGCTTTTTCCTGTTTGTTATAAGCTTAGCCTCTCCACACAGCTAAGGAACTGTGACTAACCACATCTCATCCTTCACTCACAATTGGAACTCCACCAAGCTCCCAGTGGCCTACAGGGTTTCTTGCCTTCAGCTGCCTCTCCACTGTCCCAGTCCACTGTCCCAGTCCAGGCTTGCCTTTTGCCACTACATCAGGTCTTCCTCTCCCTGGATGATCAAGGTACTGCATCTGGAAGCCTTGTTGGATGCCTTTTGGCATGGTAGTCTAAGCTCTCGGAGGGAAGGAACAAATCTGTGCATCCCCATCATCCCCACCCTGCTCACCCTCAGCATGCACACAAGGAGAGCCGACTCCATCTTTATGTCATGCAGTATTGCTGGCAGAGTTTAGGTTGGTTTGAAGGGTACCAGACAGAAATAAGGACTCTTGGGGTGTGGTGTGGTGGCTCACCTCTTTAATTCCAGCACCTAGGAGGAAAGTGGATCTCTGTGAGTTCAAGGCTAACCATGTCTACATAGTGAATTACAGGACAGCCAGGGCTATATATAGAGACCTGGTCTTACCCCGCCTTCTCTGTGCCCTCCCCCCCCCCCAATAAAATAAGAACTCTTGAATTTTCAGTGGAAGATGTGGGGCAGGGGTTGCTTTTGAAAGTGTGTCTCATTCTGAAGTATGGCCTGGCCTGGAGTTTACAGCAGTCTTGCCTTTGCCTTCTGAGTACTAGGGTTGCAGACATTGGCCATTGGAATTTGTTGCCTCTTTGTTGTTGTTGTTGTTGTTGTTGTTAATACCATGGTTAGCTTCTTAGCTACTTTTCCTCTTAATTTTTTTAAAATAAAATTCAAGTATACTTTACACTATTAATTACTAACCACATCAGGAGCTCAAGGTCATCAATTCTAGACCATATAATTATGTATAGGTTATATAGCTAATACTAGGCCAGCCTGGGCTACATGAGGCCATCTGACACCTCTGGCCTCTGGTCACTGCATTCACAAGGTGCATACCCATGAATACAAACAAAATCCCATCCATACAAATAATAGCAAGGTCAATTTTTTTTGTTTTGTTTTTTGTTTTTTCGAGACAGGGTTTCTCCGTGTAGTCCTGGCTGTCCTGGAACTCACTTTGTAGACCAGGCTGGCCTCGAACTCAGAAATCCGCTTGCCTCTGCCTCCCAAGTGCTGGGATTAAAGGCGTGCGCCACCACTGCCCAGCTGATATCTTTTTCTTATTTCTTTTTTAAAGATTTATTTATTATATGTAAGTACACTGTAGGTGTCTTCAGAAACACCAGAAGAGGGTGTCAGATCTCATTACAGGTGGTTGTGAGCAACCATGTGGTTGCTGGGATTTGAACTTGGGACGTTCGGAAGAGCAGTCAGTGCTCTTACCCACTAAGCCATCTCGCCAGCTCCATCCTCCTGATTTTTAAAAATAATTTATTTTTATTTTATGTATAAGAGTGCTCTATCTGCATGTATACCTCCAAATCAGAAGAGGGCATCAGATCTCATTACAGATGGTTGTAACCTATCACATGGGTGCTGGGAATTGAACTTAACTGCTGAGCCATCTCTCCAGCCCCTTGATTTATTTAGGTTGTTATTTAATAAACAATCGCAATTTTCATCCATTTTTATTTTGGACAGTGATCCAAAATAGTGGCGGCATTTTATTTTAGTGATATTCCAGCATAGATGAGAAAATACCACTATAAAACAAGGGTCTAAAATTTAGCACCTCACCCCAACCCCAGCAGCCTTTTCCTTTTATCCTTAAGGTTTAAACAGATTAAAATAGTTCCAGATGCAGCCCTGGCTTTGGGAAAGAGCGGCTTTGTTGGAGACTGGGTTGAGGGAAGAGGAATCTGTTCTCATGTAACCCCTGTTGCTTACCTCACTGCTTTAAGTGAGATGGTTGAAGGGAAGGAATTTTTTCCCCCATGTTTCTTGGGCCTTGCCAGAGTGCGGAGGCTAGTTGACAGCTGTTTGAACTCTGAGCTGTAGCCTGTATTTGCACGGGTGCTCTTTGACTTCTTCCTGGTGTGTCTAGCATTGCATGGTCTGTGGTGCCAAACATAGGTGTAGTCAGCCTGGACCAAGACCGTATGAAACAAGATAGTGGACTCAAGAAAGGACAGGTAGCGTCCATTCTGTCTTGGTCAGATTCAGGACAACTTCAGTGACTGTCACAGAGACTCAGGACAACTTCAGTGACTGTCCGCCTGCCTCTGCCTCCCGAGTGCTAGGATAAAAGGCATGTGCCACCATGTCCAGCCTGGACTTGAAATTCTGACATCCAGCTGTGGGTGTGTTGCTTTGGGTATCTGGACTTGTTCAAACTGTGTTGGTCCATGCTCTGTCTGTAATGCGGGGCTGACCTTGAACTGGCCTCAAGTTCCTTTTTGTTTCAGCCTCTTGAGTAACTAGGGCTCTCTTTATGTTTTTATTTTTGGCCCTTGGCCTCGAGTTGTACTTTTAACTTTCCACTCCTTGTTCTAGCTAAACCTTATTTAAATGATTTAGCCTTGATGTACACTGAGCTTGAGCTGGGGCCTCACATAGCACTGTGTGCTGAGCTGCAGTCCCGATGGATACATGGAACTCTGACTGACTGATGATAAGTTGATGTAACATTGGGATCTCAGTTATCATATCAACACTTCTCAGGTCAGTCAGCAGGCTTTGAGTCTGCTGTGGAGACCAGGCAGATCTTACTCAACCTTCCCTAACTGTTCCCGCTTTGGTGTGTAACTTATACTAAAGATTATAAGACTTGATATTTTCTCAGAAAATGTTGTCCTTACAACATTTGAGGTGTTCTTACAGAGTTTTGGAATATGAGGTGGTTGTAACATAGCAACTTTTGAGGTTTGATTTTTTTTTTTTTTTTTTGAGACTTCCAGACAGATTTCATGTCACGTGAGGCCGTAGTTTCTGCCTTCTTCTGGACTTTCTCCAGTTTCAGCATGAGCATCAGGATGGGGAACAGACGGAGCTGCAGTAGGATTGGTGTCAGACACCTGGCAGCTTGTGATGCTCACACACTCTCATTATAGCAATCCCGTTACTAGAATTGCCAGAAAATGCACAAAATAAAGATGGCCAATTGAGAGGAAAAGCCAACAACGTTAGTTTGATCCTTTTTCATGATCTGCTGTGAGAAGTTTTAGATACAGGCACAAATTTGCCAAGAACGACAAAAGGCTGCAGTTGGAGCTCACTCATGACAGCGCTTGCCTGGCATGCGTGACACCTGAACTCAGTCCCCATCACAGTGGTGTGAATGGAAATGTCGCTTTCATTTTTTCAGATGAAGTGAGATGAGCCCAGGGTGTTTCTCTCTTAACTATCTCTAGGCTTAGGCCTCCATTCAATTTAATCTTCTCCAAACCATGACCTTGAAGGTTTTAATTTCCAGCCTCTGTTTGTTGACCAAGGCCTAGAATGTTTCAGCCTCTGAGACTTGTGTAAACTCAATCTTTCTATCTCTTTCTGAGCTCGGGCTGGCTGGTTCAACTCAACTGTTCTGGCTCAAATTCCTCTCCAAGCTGACTGATTCAAATTGTCTTCTCTTGGCTTCCAACTGAATTGCTCTGGTCTGCTTGGAAAGACTGCATCCTATCCCATCCCTCCCCATCCCTCTCCCTCACTATTTTCTCTCTCACTCACCCGTTCTCTCTCTCTCTCTCTCTCTCCCTCTCCCTCTCTCTCTCCCCCTCTCCCTCTCCCCACCTCCCCCCTTTTTTGAGACAGGGTTTCCCTGTGTAGCCCTGGCTGTCCTGGAACTCACTCTGTAGACCAGGCTGACCTCGAACTCAGAAATCTGCCTGCCTCTGCCTCCCAAGTGCTGGGATTAAAGGCGTCCCTCACTGTTCTTTAAGTAACCTCTTTCCTGTCTGGTTTCTAGAGTTGAGCGTATCCTGTCTCTGACTCATTCTGTTAAATCTCTCTGATTCGTCACTTTATGTGCCCCTTAATTAATTGTTATTGGTTGGGACTCTAGCCAGAAGATTAGAGGTGTATGATGTGCCTGTGTTTCAGCCGAATCACATTCCTTGCCAGAGCATCCATGTTGCTGGATTATAATTCCTCTACACCGTGGCTCATGGGGAAAGGAAAGCACAAAACCCTAGTTATGATACATTTAGACCGATTGGCCTTCCCAAAAGTGAAAGGAGTGCTTCCTTTTCAAGTTGGACTGGAATAGTTGATAAGTAAGGTGTCACACAGTGCACACAGCCGTGACCCTCAAAAATACAAAACTACCAAAAACCAGCCACATGACCTGATGACCAAAAGTCCATGTGACCTGGGTAGTTCAGGGACAATGTGGGTGGAGGGACTGTGACATAGCAGCTGCAGATTGTGAGCTCTGGAGAGCAGATCTTGGTTCCCACCTGGGCCTCTCCGAAAGAGCCTCTCCCTTCCTTCCTCCTCCTGTTGCATTTTACTTCTGTCTCTCCCTCTGTGCACACATGGCACACCCATAAGTAGAGGGCACAAGACTCAACTCAAGTTATTAGGGTTGGCGGCCAGGTTGGCTCACCTGTTGAACTGTCTTGACAGCCCCAAAGAATTTTAGATTCTTCATGTTTAGAAATAGGATGGTACTGCCCACTTCACAGAGGGAACTGCCTAACAAGGCATGAGTTCTGCTCCTGATAAAAATCACTTGTGCTGTTTGGTTTGAGACAGTATCTCATACTATAGCTGAAGCTGGCCAGATTGGATAGGCAAGGTTATCCCCAAACTTACATCTCCCAGTCATAGCCTTTTAAGTGCTGGGATTACAGTGTGCACCACTGTATAAATCTTTATTTTTTTTATCACAAGAGAAATCAACTCATTCGTCTAAACTGTGGATAGTTAGGTAAGGAGCACTAGGAAGAGTGACTGGGGATGCACTGTGGTGGAACAGTTGGTTTGATTTTACTGAATGTGGTATATGTGGGTTTTGGAAGGGAGAAGTGACAGTGGGTGTCATGGGTGATGGCTAAACAAACACACTGAAAAGACAGCAGCATTCTAGGCAGAGACGCCACGGCACAGCAGATGACCATGGATGGCAGCCGTCCTTGGGAAAGCAGCAGCCGAGGTTGGAGAAGCAGGAAGTTTACCGTCGAGGCGTTGCGGGTCTCGGGAAGAAGAGTTATTTTGTTTGTTGTGCTCCGTTGCCAGGTGTGCCTCAACTTGTGGTTCTCCTGCTTCTCAAGTGTTAGGATTTTAGGTTTGCTTCATGGTACCCACTGCCCCTCACTTTAAGAAAAGGTCTCACTGTAGCCTGGTGCCTCTGCCTTAGAGGAGCGCTGCCATGAGCATGCCTTACTGCATTTGGCTGGGACCTGATTCTTTAAAGGTAGAATGTGAAGGGAAGGAGGTTAAGTATAAGGATGATAACATACACATTTAAAAAAACACATACTTATATTTTAAGTAAGGAATTATCACCGCAGAGTGATAGGGGCAGGGAATCACTAAGAATGTTGTATTTTTCCTGTGGAGATGATGTAACAGGTCATCTACTTTCAGAATTAGAAGGAATTAGTCTTGGAAGGAGTCAAGGGAGATTGGGAAAGGCAGCTGGAAAGAGATTCTTTGCAATATCATGCTTTCTGATTGGCTATGGCTAAGCTTGAGCTGCTTGTCAGACAGGAGCAATACGTACATACGTAAGTACGTACATACATATATACAAACAAATGTGTTTATGTATATGCATGTATACATACTTGTTGGGTTGAGCTGGAGAGATTTAGGCATGTTTATGTGGAGTGCGGACAATAAGGGATGATAATGGCTGAGCCCTTGCGTGTGTTTGTGTCTGTCTGTCTGTCTGTCTGAACTGTAAGTTTACCTGACTTCCCTTGCTGAGTACTGGGATTACAAGCATGAGCTCCCATTATATCTGGCTAACGTGAAGTCACTGAGTGATACCTGAGAGAGAATCTGGGGCTGGTGATGTGGCTCAGGAGGAAGAGCCTTTGTGGCAAGTGTGAGGCTGCACTTACAGGGTAAAGGGACGCTTGAGGACCGCAGGACAGGACAGAAAGATGAGTGGTGCCATGGAATAGTCCTCCTTACCCTCAAGTTAGAAGTAGAAGTTCATATAGAGCCGGGCACTCAGGAGGCAGAGGCAGACGGATTTCTGAGTTCGAGGCCAGCCTGGTCTACAGAGTGAGTTCCAGGACAGCCAGGGCTACACAGAGATACCCTGTCTCAGAAAAAAAAAAAAAAAAGTTCATATAGAAATAGATCATGTGACTCTTTGGTGTGTCGTCACTATGTTAAATAGTTTTCTGTTATGCCCATCATAACACTCTTCATGGGACAAACTCAATAGAAATTCATACCCGTGATTTCATAAGACCAAGATTTAGTAAAGCATGTTGCAAAAGTAGTTCCTGAGTTGATTGTACTTTGGGATTCCTAGAACAATAGCCAAGTGGTCCTGCCTTTCTGTCTTCACCACAGCCCATGCAGTACCTAAGAGGAGGCAGTACTGCAGCTGATGACTTGGTCCTTAAGAGCACTGACTGCTCTCCCAGAGGACAAGAGTTCAATACCAGTACCCACATGTCAGCTCACTGTGGTCTGTGACTAGTTCCAGGGACCCTACAGTCTCTGTTGAATACCAAGGCGCTGAGCACGGGTGTGGTGCACGTTGAATACCAAGGCGCTGAGCACGGGTGTGGTGCACAGACATTCATGCAGGTGAAACTCTCAGACATATAAAAGAATTAATTAAAAATAAAAAAGTCGGGCTGGTGAGATGGCTCAGTGGGTAAGAGCACCCGACT
>NC_034603.1:82838146-82842319 GCF_900095145.1 Mus pahari | reverse complement strand
CTACAGTGTACTTACATATAATAAATAAATAAATAAATCTTACAAAAAAAAAAGTCAAGTGCTGTTGCATAGGAGACGAGAGTGACTTCCCCTTTGTCACTGGTTTAAGAGTTTACCTGAGGGCTGAGCAGTTACTTCGAGAGGTCCTGAGTTCAAATCCCAGCAACCACATGGTAGCTCACAACCATCTGTAATGAGATCTGATGCCCTCTTCTAGAATATCTGAAGAAAGCTACAGTGTACTTACATATAATAAATAAATAAATCTTTAAAAAAAAAAAAGTTTACCTGAAATCACATGTGTATGGCTGAACATTACGGTACCCTTTGACCAGATGAGAAAATTTTGTTGAAGCAGTATGCTTAATTTGCAAGGGTCTCTTGACTCTTGAATTAGAAAACCACCTTTATGCCTGCAAAGTTTCCCTGACCCCTAAGAACCTGTTTTATGTGGACGGTAGAGTATGGATTGTGCTGTCATGGACAGGCCCCACCAACTAGGCTTTTGAAGGGGAGCCGCGGCTGTGCTTCCTGCTGGGCACACAGAGCGATCTCTTTCTGATAAAGTCCCCTGCTGTCTTTCAGTATCCGTCTCTCACAGCTCTGGTTTTCTCCTCCGTTCCCTAGACTTACTATTTTTTCCTTCCTCTCCCCTCCATGTGGAGAGCAGTTGGCATTTAATTGTGGTACTTCAGCCGTCAGCAGTTGTCACATTAGTAACTGGGTGAGCCCAACTGGAGGTGGGGGGCTGTTCTGCCCTTTTGAAGATCGGCCCCCACACCACTGTACTTAGGTACCCACGCTGGAGCAGAGGCAACTGGCTGCTTCCTGAACTCAGACGGTTGATGATGTGGGTGGGGGCACACTTAGTTTAGAATATTTAAATTCAGGACAAAGCCCGTGCGCCTGATAGGCTGGTAAAATAGAGGCAGACAGAGCTTTTGTTCCTGTTCCGTTGGTCTTCACACTCAGCAACTTATTTACTCAGCTTGTAAAATGAAAAGTGTTCAATACTTGTATCTATATCATCTTGGTCAAACCAACATGTTTAAAAATATCTACAGGAATGCTTCCTGACTCCCGTGTGTTCTGAGTAATTTTGGCAGTGAGTGAGTTGGAGCTTGCCTTCTTGGCGAGGGTTGATTTCTCCACTAAGGGGTGAAATCTGCTTCTTAGAGTTTGGAGGTGGGAAAAATGATTCATAAATAACATATCCAGCAGTATATAAATAGATCGGTAGTATGTCTTTGATAGCTGATTTTTATAAGAGATGGTGTACACATTTTAAGCCCAGCAATTAGTAGGTAGAAGCATGCAGATCTAAGTTCAAGGCCAGCCAAAGTTACATAATAATACCTTGTCTTAAAAAATAAAACAAGAGCTGGGCAGTGGTGGCTCACACCTTTAATCCCAGCAGAGGCAGGCGGATTTCTGAGTTCGAGTCCAGCCTGGTCTACAAAGTGAGTTCAAGGACAGCCAGGGCTATACAGAGAAACCCTGTCTCAAAAAACAAATGTTTTGGGCTGGTGAGATAGCTCAGTGGGTAAGAGCACCTGACTGCTCTCCCGAAGGTCCAGAGTTCAAATCCCAGCAACCACATGGTGGCTCATAACCATCTGTAACAAGATCTGACTCCCTCTTCTGGAGTGTCTGAAGACAGCTACAGTGTACTTACATATAATAAATAAAATAAATCAAAGAAAAAAAAACAAAAAAAAAATAAAACAAGGGCCAGGTGGTGGTGGCACATGTGTTAATCCCATCACTTGGGAGGCAGAGGGCATCGGGCTCTCTATGAGTCCAAGGCCAGCTTGGTGTGCAAAGTGAGTTCTAGGACAGCCAGGGCTACACAGGAAAACCCTGTCCAGAAAAACCAAATTAAATGAATGAATGGACAGATAAGACAGCTCAGGAGAAGACCTGGGTTGGATCCCAGCACCACCCACATGGCAGCTCACAACCACCTGCAGTTCTCGTTGCAAGGGAGCCGATAGACTTCTTGTAATTTTTGTGGGTCTCAGGCATCCTTGTGGTGAACATACATCCATCCATGCAGACAAAACACTCATACACAGAAGTAAATATAAAAAAAAAAAACAAACTTACAGGTGCTCTCCTTGTTGTCTGTGAAAATAAGATGAAAAATACCATACCATAAGATGGAAGTGAGTGTTGGTCGCTGCATTTTAATTGTTTGTTTGCTTTATTTCCTTGCTTTGGGGGTGTTTGTGAATCTGTATGGCAGTCAGAAAGCTTTAGGGCTTTCTCACCTTCCTTCATGTTAGTTCCAGAGGTTTGAACTCAGGTCCTCAGGCTTGGCAGCAAGTGCCTTTCTTTCCCAGTGAGCCATCTCCCCAGTCCCTGACTCTGAACATCTTTGTAGGTTGCTTTGTCTGTGGCAGACTTGGAATCATTGGCTCTTGGTGCTGAGCCCCAGAATGGGTTCCTCTGTGACAGCATCCAAGATGCTTAGTTAGCACAAGTCCTTCATTGTAAACAGACAATTCATGCATAGATTCACAAAGCATAGTCCATGATATGTGAGCCTAGACCTGCATGGGAAGCAGTTCTTCCTGATAACCGGACAGCTGGTGATAAACTGACAGGACTCACGATGATGTTTAGTAGAGTGTTGGAACTAGATGGACATCTTACAACTGTAATCGTACGTTCTGGAGACTGAGGCAAGGGGATTGTTCTGAGTTCAAATCCAGTCTGGGTTACAGAGTGACTGTCTCAAAAAAGAAAGAAGGAAAGAAAACCCGTTGGGCGTGGTGGCGCACGCCTTTGATCCCAGCGCTTGGGAGGCAGAGGCAGGCGGATTTCTGAGTTCTAGGCCAGCCTGGTCTACAGAGTGAGTTCCAGGACAGCCAAGACTACACAGAGAAACCCTGTCTCGGAAAAAAAAAAAGAAGAAGGAAAGAAAAGAAAACCCAACAAAGTCAAGTTCTCTGGCTGGCTTGTTCCCCTCATTGCTCCCTCTTCCCATGGCACAGCCATTCTTTGGTCCTGGCCCCTTAGCAGCTTAGACTGTTTCTGTTTCTTTCTCTTTCTTTCTTTCTTTCTTTCTTTCTTTCTTTCTTTCTTTCTTTCTTTCTTTCTTTCTTTCTTTCTTTCTTTCTTTCTTTCTTTCTTTCTCTCTCTCTCTCTCTCTCTCTCTCTCTCTCTCTCTCTCTCTCTCTCTCTCTCTCTCTCTCCTTTTATGTGTGTAGGCATTTGCCTGCGTATATGTATGTGCACCAGGTACATGCCATGCCTGGTACCCAAGGAAATCAGAAGAGGGCATGGGTCCCGAGACTGCAGTTATAGGCAGTGCTGAGCCACATGTTGGTGCTAGGAACCAGAACTGTCTCCAGCCCCTTTCTCCTTTAAATGAAGCCTGTTAGTTAGCAAGACTTAGTCTGGGGCATGGCCTGGTTATGTAAGTTCCTGCCTCAGCCCAGAGCCTTTCTGCCCCTTAGGCACTCACTCTGCAGGTGTACTGCGCCAGTACTACGCCAGGCCACACAGTCCTTTCATGTGTATATGTTCATGCTGGAGCTTAAAAGGGAGTGCGGAAGCCACGTCACCTTACAGCCTCCAGTGTTGTCTACTTACTGTTTCTTTGTAGTGTTGTTGTTGTTTAGATTTTTGTGAAGAATATGTGTGTGTGTGTGTGTGTGTGTGTGTGTTTATGAATGAGATAAATAGATAATTATAACAAATATGAATGGCAGTCTTGAGTCTCCAGGAACGGAGTTGTGGATAATTGTAAACTACCTGTGGGTGCTGCGATTTGACCTGGGTTCTCAACAAGGACAAAAAGAGCTTTTAACCTCAGAACCATGTCTTTAACCCTTGAAAATGTACTTATTATGCATATGGGTATTTCACCTGTATGTCTGTCTGTGCACCACACGGAGAGCCCAGAAGGCCAGAAGAGGATTTCTGACCTGGAATTAGAGTTGTAGCTGGTTGTGAGCTACTGTGTAGGTTGTGATGAGCTTAAAATTACCAAGATTATTCCAAACATATATAAAAACTGGTTCCCACTGGCAGTGGTGGTGCACACCTAGAAACAGGCGGGTGGACCTCTGAGTTCAAGGACAGCCAGGGATGCATAGAGAAACATGTCTTTCTGAAACAAGCAAAACAAAGTTTAAAAGCCAAAAAAAAAAAAAAAAAAAAAAAAAA
>NC_034603.1:82826751-82837772 GCF_900095145.1 Mus pahari | reverse complement strand
GTGTGCGTGTGCGTGTGTGTGTGTGTGTGTGTGTAAGAATTGAGATAGTGTCTTTAGGTAGCTCCCATTGGCCTTGAACTTGTGGTGGTGATCCTCTTGCTTCAACCTCACTATGTTGCAGAATATTTGATCTCGCTGAACTGTTTCTAGTTATAGTGTGGCTCAGCCAGTAGCACATACTTTTTCTTTCTTTCTCTCTCTTTCTCTCTTTCCTTCTTTTCTTTTCTTTCCTTTTCTTTTCTAGATTTATTTTATTTATATGTGAGTACACTGTAGCTGTCTTCAGACACAGCAGAAGAGGACATTGGATCCCATTACAAATGGTGGTGAGCTACCATGTGCTTGCTGGAAATTGACCTCTGGAAGAGTTGAGCCATCTCTCCAGTCCTTTAATACACGACTTTAATCCCAAACAATGAAGGTTAAGTTAGTTTTGTAGAGGGAAGCACCCATGTTTGAAAGTGATGTCTTAATTGAGTGGCAAAGTGACAGGTTAGAGAAAGATTTGACAGAATACCATGTGCCCAACTCTCATGAGAAGAGAGAGGAAGAGGAGGCCGCTTAAGCAAGAGCATCGGAGAGAGAGAGAAGGAAGAGGCAGTTTTACCGAGAGAGTTTTACAGAGACAGATTGAAGAGAGAAGCAGCTAAACACACGTGAAGACAGAAGGAGCCAAGCAGAGCAGTTCAGGAGGGACAGACAGACACCAGATTGAATCAGTCATCTTGGAGAGGAGTTTGAGCCAGAACAGCTGAGTAGAATCAGCCACGCAGAGTTCAGAAAGAGCTAGGAAGAGTGAGTTACACAAGCCTGGGAGGCTGAAACATTCTGGGCCTAGAGTAGATTGTACAGAGGCTGGAAGCTTCCAGAACTAGACCTAGGTTAGCAGACAGTTGCTTCAGGGTTAACATCCCCGTGCATTCTACTCACTCCATACCTGAAAACTGTAACAGTTTGAGAATATAAGGGGGGGAAATCTTACAATTTTACAAGCCAGATCAACTCTTTTCCCTCCTAGTGCTGTAGGCTATAAGCTTAATGATGAAAACTGAACTAAGGCCTCTAAAAATAGACATTCATGACACAAAACCCTTTTCTGTGTGGAGGAAGGATTACAAAGGCTGAGTGTGGTTCTGTTCTAAGCAGCTGGACACAATGGTCACGTCTTAGCTGATCATACTCTGTCTGACCCTTATCACTTGGGAGACTACTTGTCATTTCAGTCAAGCGTGAGTTACTGGTGCTGGTCACCCTTTGCTTCTAAGGCCTTGTGGCTGTTCTGTTGAGCAGCACAGCCCACCCAGCCGTGGAATGGCACACACAGTTCCCTCTGAGGTAGCTGTGAGATCAGGCTGTTGTTCTTGTGACCCTGAATTGAGGGTCTGAAACACCACTATTTGCATTAACACCTCCTGTTATTAGTGTTTCAAATACTTGTCTTCTCTGTGGGTTGTGACATTTCTCTGCACCCAAAGTGATGATTTTCTACCCTTCCCAGTGTGTAGGTGCTTACAGAGAACTATAGACTAGAGAGCAGAGAGGCTTCTTGTAGCTGGGACATGCCAACCAAGTACAGTGTGGTGTTCTCTGGTGTCCCTGCCCAGCCTGTCAGGAACTTTGTTCCTTCCAAGCCTTCTGGGCCTGCAGCTGCCTGCAGGAGGCCCTAAATGTGGTAATTAGCAGGATTGCCTCCACTTCAACAGTAAAAGGAGGTGTAATTTAACCTGCCTAGCAGAACTTATGTTTGTCTACAGTTCCTCCGGAGACACTCAGAAGCAGGGTTGTCACAATCTGAATTTTCATGCCTGTTTTCCTCATGAAAATGGTATGTGCTCATGGTCTTGCAAACCTTGGGTGTCCGTTTTTTTGGGAAACAGAACAAATATGTGAGAAGACACAACATGAATTAGGGCATACTAGTTAAAGTGGAACATTCAGAGATATATTTTAAAGATATATATATTGGTTTTTCGAAACAGGGTTCCTCTGTATAGCCCTGGCTATCCCGGAACTCACTTTCTAGACCAGGCTGGCTTTGAACTCAGAAATCCACCTGTCTCTGCCTCCCAAGTGCTGGGATCAAAGGCGTGCGCCACCACTGCCCAGCTTTTTTTTTTTTTTTTTTTTTTAAAGCCAAATGTCAAAAGGCTGGAGAGATGGCTTAATGGTTAAGAACCCTTGTTTTTGCAGGGTTCCTGGGTTTGGTTCCAAGCACACAGATGAAGGCTCATATTTGTTTGTAACTCCAGCTCCAGAGGCTCTGATGACCTCCTTAGGCACCGTGACTATACATGCATGCATACATACATACATACATACATGCGTACATATGTGCAGGCAAAGCCCTCATACACATCAAGTAAATCATAGAGGAGGTGGAGGAGTATGAGTGTGGTGGAAAGGGTTCACACAGGCTACCCATGTCTAAGACTTCATGTGAATGGTTGCTAAGGAAGGAGACACATTCTGGTCATTGCTGTGGGCCCTGACAGGTACCCAAGCTCCTGTGAACCAATCCTAGTAAAATACACGGGATCACAGCCATACTTCCAGACAGAAAGTAAAGTAGGATTGGTTAGTTGGTGTGTGGGCAGTGGGGTAAAGCAAGGAGAGTGCTGGGCCCACCTCAGCAGCAGAGCAGTTGCCTGCTGTGGTCAGGGTCCTGGGCACTGTCCCCATCATGGGATGGGTGAGTAGGGGTTGTTGGAGAGAAGCAAATTTAGATTCTTTAAACACTGCATATGTGTTTTTAATGTTAGCTGTGGAGACTTTAAAACACATAGAATTACCTCTGCCTAGTCAATTTCTCATTTAAAAAACTTTAGGATTTATTTATGTTTGTGTTTTGTCTACATATATGCATGTATGCCATGTATGTGCCCACTACATTCAAGTTCAGAAGTGTCAGATGCCCTTAGACTGAAGGTTGTATACACAGGGTTGTAAACCACCATATGGGTGGGTGCTGGGAACTGAAGACCCAAGTCGCCAGTGCTCTTCACTCTGAGCTGTCTCAGCCCTGAGATTTCTCACCTTGCCTAGCTTGCTGCCATGAATACTTACTTAATAACCTGGCCTTCCTAATACACCCTTGGCCCCCTCAGGTCTGTGGGCCGTATGCCAGTCAGGGGCATCATAAATACTGAGTCTTCGCTCTGCCCTTTAAAGCCTGCACGCTGTGGTCCAATTCCCTGTGTCTCTGTTTCCTGGGGGCTCCACTTGCTGCCTGCTCACTCAGATTTACCATTGCAGACCCTAGGCTGTGCAGGGCCAGGGATGCAACTTAGTGCCACTGTGCTAAGTCCCTTCTTGCCCAGGGACTCTTCTGTTGCGTCTGTTGTTGTTGTTGTTGTTCTGTTGCTCCTGTTGTTGTTTTTTAAGATTTATGTATATGAGTGTTGCTGTCTTCAGACACACTAGAAGAGGGCATGGATCCCATTATAGGTGGTTGTGAGCCACCATGTGGTTGCTGGGAATTGAACTCAGGAACTCTAGAAGAGCAGTCAGTACTCTCAACCACTGAGTCATCTCACCAGCTCTCTTCCTCTGTTGTAATCTTTCTCTTTGCTCTCACTTAAATTCTCTGTCCTAGTTGTCAGACCTAAACTAGATAATTCATCCTCACGGCATCTGTCCTGGAGAGATTTGACTCCCATCTTTGTGTGTGATTAGCTCTGAAGTTCTCCACCACATCATGACTTCATCATCACAGAGTTCATTATATTGAAGGTGTCTATGTTCTTTTACTAATTATTATTTGGAAGGTGATGTGTGGGTTCGAGTCAGTTCTCGTCCGTTTTATGTGCACGTCAGGGATAGCACTCTAGCTATAGGGCTTGCAAAGGGAGGACTTATTTACAGCTCGCTCTGGCCTCTGAAGTTGTGATTACCCTTGGTTTTTTATTTGTTTATATTTTTTTGTGTATGGATATTTTGCCTGCATGTATGTCTGTATACCACATGGCATGGCTGATGCCCTTGGAACCATGAAAGAGCTGCAGATCCCCCAGGACAGTTTTAGTTACAGACAGTTATGAGCCATGTATGTACACTCGCATGCAGTGACACACATGTCCAGGTCAGAGGGCAGCTCACAGAAATGTTCCTTTCCTTCCACCATGGGTCTGGACATCAAATAAGTCTTGAGGCCTGTTGACACACGCGCTCACCGAGCTCTCTGGTCCTACAGCACCGCCATGCTACTGACCGTTGATTGATTTCCCTGTTTGCCTGTGTCATCACCTGGGAACAAGTCTCTCAGTTGTTTGAATGATGGAGACAAATCTGAAGTGAGCTCCTTTATCCAGCCTGGCCTGCAGGCAGGCGATGGTGCCCTTGTGGTGGGTACAAGGCGGACAGCCTGTCTGTTAGGTAGGAGCCTCTGCAGTAGAGTGACATTACCAGTTGATCATTTATTTGTAAGAGATGCTGGCTGCAGCCGGGCGGTAGTGGCACACGCCTTTAATCCCAGCACTCAGGAGGCAGAGGCAGGCGAATTTCTGAGTTTGAGGCCAGCCTGGTCTACAGAGTGAGTTCCAGGACAGCCAGGGCTATACAGAGAAACCCTGTCTTGAAAAACCAAAAAGAAAAAAGAGATGCTGGCTGCTTGATGCAGTCACAGCCAGCTGTCCAAAGGCATGTGAACCCTGAATGGCTCTATCACAGGAGGCTGTGTGTAGCCTGGCTGAGAGCAGCAAACAGAATGTGGTCAGACAGCTGTGTACCAGAGCAGCAGCTCTTAACCTGTGGGTGGTGACCCTTTTGGAGGGATGCCAAGCAACCCTTTCAGGAGTGGTCCAAGACCATCAGAAAACACAGATAGTTATATTATTTTCTTTTCTTTTGTTTGTTTTTTTCAAGACAGGGTTTCTCTGTGTAGCCCTGGCTGTCCTGGAACTCACTTTGTAGACCAGGCTGGCCTTGAACCCAGAAATCCTCCTGCCTCTGCCTCCAAAGTGCTGGGATTAAGGACATGTGCCACCACCGCCTGGCAGTTACCTTATTTCTTACGTCAATAGCAAAAATATAGTTATAAAGTAGCAACAAAAAAATAATTTTATGGTTGGTACCCAGCACAACATTAAGGTCTGTGTTAAAGGTTGAGGACCGCTGTGCTAGAGGGGTGACTGTTCAGCTTCCTGGACTCCTCACTCATTGAATCCCTCTGCCTTTGTCTTGCTCTGTTTTGGACTACTTCAGTTTGTTCGTGCATGTGGCTGATTTGGTGTCTTTAATCTGAATTCATGTTCAGCTCAGATTCAGTAATTCCTTTATCCCATTGTTTATTCTTTTATTTTCCACATTCACGAGTCCTTCTGAAAGCTAGGGTTGACTTTTCTTCTTCCTCATTGCCATTGTAAACAAACCTTTTCAGTGTGTTAGACAATTAAATGTTAGCTAAAGTATAGTTCAGAGGAGATGCTAATGCAGTTGTAACATACTGTAGCAGTCCGATAATAGCCAGGTTACACTTTCCAAATCTTTGTACCCTCAACCGCTTACCAACCTGATTTTTTGGTTTGTTTGTTCTTGTGAGACAAAAACAAGGTGTTGGGGCTGGAAAAATACCCCAAGGATACAGTGCTTCTTCCTGCCTTGTGCGATGTCCTGGGCTCAGTTCCCAACAGGAAACAGCAAGGGAACCAGAGAGGAAGGTGGAGTCTCACTTACCTGGTTCCCAGACTGGCCTTGAACTCCTGACCTTAGTCTTCCTATCTTAATACCCAAGGAGCCACCATGCTTAGCTACACGTGTTACCCCCACCACCCCACCACCCCCACCCACCAGCAACCCTGCTCTGTTTACTGTTGGAAGTTATATGGTTGAGAAGTCCCAGCTCTGCTCAGGAGAATGAGGCCTGAGGATGGCTTGGGTCTTGGAGTTCAAGGCCAGGCAAGGGAACGGAGAAAGACCCCTGTCTCAAGGGTTGAGGACCTCAAGTTCAACTGAATGGACTGTTACTGATGTCCTTAACTGGGTGGGAGGGGCTCTGCAGGGTGGTGAGAATGATTGACAGATGAGGTGTCAGGGTCAGAAAATGTTTGCGCACCTTTTACCTTAATGTTGGATTGGTTTCGTGTTTTAAGACCAGAGAGGTTTACATAAGACAAAAACCTTGTGTTTGGGAGCAAGATGAAAAAGAGCAGTAGCTAAAAATAGAATGTTTGCTGGGCAGTGGTGGCGCACATCTTTAGTGGAGGTTGCCAGAGGCAGGCGGATTTCTGAGTTCGAGGACAGCCAGGGCTACACAGAGAAACCCTGTCTCGAAAAACAAAACAAAACAAAACAAAAGGTGTTGATGCACACCTTTAATCCCAGCACTCAGGAGGCAGAGGCAGGCGGATAGGCAGATCTTTGAGTTTGAGGCCAGAGCTATCTCCACGTCAGTCAGGGCTGCACAGAGAGAACTTGTTTCAAAAACTATAACGAACGAACAAACAAAAAATGCTGTTAAAGAGTTAACTGTTAGGAAGGTCTGATAGCATTCATTAAGGAAACTTACTGCTAACTTTGGCCAAGAGGCCTGTCCTTCCCCTTGCTTGACAGCAAGCTGGGAGTCTGCACACGGGCTTCTGCTCAGTGGCTTTGCATGGACTCGTCAGAGGAACAGATGTAGTTTAGTTGATGTTTGGGATGGGCTTTCTTGGTGTGGCTATGGCAACTATTACTGTATCACCCTACCTGGTACACCTGGCAGCATGTGATTCTAGAGCCCTGGGAAGGGTGTCCCTTCTGTTAGTTCACCTCAGTCTGGTGTGACATTGGGTCACAGAGCTTGTCTAGAACAAGCTGCGGAAGATTGAACAGTGTCTGGAGCATTATAAGCAACCAGTCTGGGCTGGAGAGATAGCTCTGGTTAAGAGCACCAACTGCTCTTCCAAAGGTCCTGAGTTCAAATCTCAGCAACCACATGGTGCCTCACAACCATCTGTAATGAGATCTGACACCACCTTCTGGTGCATCTGAAGACAGCTACAGTGTACTTAGATAAAATAATAAATAAATCTCTTAAAAAAAAAAAAAAGCAGCCAGTCTGTGACTGAGCTCTGTGGCCCCAGCTCCTGGGGTTCCCAGTATACATTTTGTCCTCTTAACTCCCAGATGTTTCTCTGTGTGGCTATCTCCTTTGTGTGTTGCTCCACTTTCCCCACTGCTGCAGTTGAAGTTTGAACATTGTGAGAGCAATCTACTCAGTAACAGGCCTTTCATGTGACAACACAAACAACACAACCCCCCACACCACTAACCACAGTTACTTTAAGTGGAAACACTTTGTAAAAGTCTGTTCTGTGTGTGAGCATTTGGGTTTCACTGGCTTCAGATTTGTCTGTGTAAACTAAAAATCATAGAAATGTGAACCATTGTCTTGTTTTGTCAGAGTATCATGAGCAGCTTTCCTAAGTGACAGCTGAACCAGGAGGAGTTGAGGGAGATAACAGTTTATATTTTGAGTACTAAACTGTTTCTTGAAGAAAGAAATACTCTGTAATACACTGCGATTTGGTGATTTCATTTATTTATTTATTTATTTTTAGGAGGCTTATTTTAATGGTACCCTAAAACTCAAAAGGGAGGTCCACGGGGCTTCTGAGCTCACCAGCTGTTAAAGAGAGGCCCAGGGCCGGCCTGATACAACACAAAAGGCACTCGTGAGGGAGAGAAACCTCAGGCCTTTTTATATTTCTTAATATGAAATCAACACCCCCAAGAGTGCAGGACAGCTTAGAGACAGCAAGAATGTGTTATGTTAGTGCCCTAACCCGAGACACACACACACACACACACACACACACACACACACACACATACCACTTTTCTCTCTCCAATCATGACTGAGTGAGAGTGGACTCTGGACAGGGCTTGCTGTCCACTGTCCTCGTGAATCTGCTAGTGATGGCAGTGGCTCTTTAATTGTTCAACTCTGACAGCTTTGAACTTCTTTTGTTGTTATTGTTTTGCTTGTTTGCTCGTTTTAGAGACAAGGGTTTCTCTATGTAGCCCTTGTCCTGAAACTCATTCTGTAGACCAGGCTGGCCTTGAACTCAGTGATCCACCTTTTTCTGCCTCCTGAATGTGAGGATTACCACTGGCTGTTTTTGAACTACTTAAGGGGCCCTTATATTTTGTAGATGCCTATGTGGTCCTGAGCTTCTAATGTGATGACTTTTGGGTATCCGAAGCACGTTTACCTCTGCGTCAATCTTGTCACAATTCAGTGGAAAAATAAAGCTCCCGAGTCTTTCAGACTGTTAATGGAGGCTGTTTATAGGAGAACTGTGGCTATAAAATCCAAGAATGTAGGCGGGGGGGGGGGGCACAGTGCAGGCCAGTCTGTGTACAGCCCTCTAACAGTGAAAAAGGAAAAACTGCAAAAGCTAGTCACGGGTTACACATGGCCATAGAGGATGGCATCTTCACTGTCTCCAGGAAGCACCCTGCCCCAAGAAGGGAGTGGCATTAGAACTCTAGACACCAACACACTTCCTCTTCCCTAATCAGACACTGCCCCCTTTATCCATTTCGTGGTCACTTATCCCTACTGTACTCACATCCATCCTGAAGCCTCCTGTCTTCAAGACAGTGCACACGAGCAGGCTCATGACGTGATTCTGTGACTTCCCACTTTGAGGTACATGGTGACCTTTGGAGAGTGACACAGGCTGATTACCTGTCTCTTCCTTTATTTTGCCTCATCCTCTTTGGAACAGTTTAGGGGATCTGTCTAATTTCTAGGATTTAAGAGGTTCTGCTGGCCATGGTGGTTTATGTGGCCCTGTGGCTCAGCACCTGGGAGAATGAGGCAGGAAAAGTGCTGGAATTTAGGGCCAACCTGGGCCACATAGTAAGACTTGGTCTCAAAATCCTCCACCTACCCACCCCGCTCCCAGAAAAGAGATTCTTGTTTCTTGTTAACTAGTGAAGAGTGTGTGCTGATCTTCTGGTAATGCATGGCTCCCTCTGCTCTTCTGAGCTATGAGCACCACTCAGAACAAAGCCCATGTATACAAGTCACTACCTCGACATACACCATAGGCCACTCTGAGAGGAACCCAGTTGAGCATTGGGTGTTGAGCCAATACATATTACAGAGTAGTGGTACATGAGACATTCTAAACTTTTGTATTGTTACTGACTAATCCTTAACTAAATTCTGTAAAACTCAAGCTGAGAGAGAAGGCTAGCTAATGTTTTATGAGCTCTGAAGTCTGCTGTTAGCTTACAGATTGCTGAGTTGACTGGTTTGCCTGAACTAAGGATTCATTTGGAGAGTTAGTGGATAAAGTGGGAGGCTTGGTCAGTGTTCCACTGCTGTGAAGAGACACTTTGACCACAGCAACTCTTATAAAAGAAAGCTTCTAATTGGGTCTGGCTTACAGTTCAGAGGTTTGGTTCATTATCATCATGGTGGGAAGCAAGGCTACAGGGAGACATGATGCTGGAGGAGCTGAGAGGTCAGCATCCAACCTAATCCAGATGTAGCAGAAAGAAAGCAGAAACCGAGCAACACTGGGCCTGGCTTGAGCCTTTGAAACCTCAAAGCCCACCCCAGTAACACATTTCCTCCTCCAAGGCCCCAAGTGCTCCAGCAGAGCTACACCTCCTCATCCTTCTCAAGTTCTGCCACTCCCTGACGACTAACCATACATTAAATACATGAGTCTGTGGTGGCCAGTTCAGTCTTGCACTGTGATGCCTGAACATCGGTGGGCCTTGCTGGACTGAACACAGCTAAGTGGGCTGCTTAGGAACTTGACCGTTGTGAGGGAAACACCAAAAATTATTTTAACGGTAGGAGTTTGGGGAGTGGGGGGTTTTTATACCACCTTTCTGGGCTCCCTTCTTTCTTTATTAGATAGCATTGCATCATTAACCTATTTTAGTGAATAGGTTACTGAAAATTGTTTAATAAAATAACATAGTTTGGGAGAAAAACTACCAAAGTTACATACATATAATTTTATCAATTTTTTTGTTTGTTTTACTTAATTTCATGAAAGGCCTGGCACGACTGCAAAGCATCTTCTCACGGAGCTGTGGACTTGTGGCAGCTGTCCTGAGAGTCCCTGCAAGGCAGGCTGTAGGTGTTGACCTTTGTGTGTATAGTAAGCAGACGGAAACTTCTGTGGAGCCAGGAGCCTTTCTAATCTAGTTTCTCTAAGTTCGTTCTCACTTGATGCTCCAAAGTGACCAGAGTGTTGGGAATTAATTAGACTTGAAAATTTAATCCTAACACTAGGACACAGAGACAACAGGATCTTGAGTTCAAAGCTTGTCTATGGTGCATAGCAAGACTCTGTCTTTAGGGCTGGGGGTAGAGGAAGAAGAAGAAAAAATAGAAAAGGTTCATAATGACTTATGTGCAGTGTGGGTGTTTTTCATGGTTTGGAACACAGGATAACAGGCAGTGTGGCCAAGATAATTCTGTGAGCAAACCTGCAGCAGATGGAGGTGGTGACTGCAAGGCTCTTACTCAGTGTGGCAGTGAATCAGTGTGGTCCAGAGCTGAGTCAGTGCCCTGCTGTCGGGAGCTTGGTGAGCACTCCGTCGTTTCTGTGTAGCATGTGCAGCAACTGAAAGCAACTCCCCCCCCCCCAAAGGTATTATTTATTTATTTCATGCATGTGAGTGCACTGTCACTGTCTTCACACACACCAGAAGGGGACATCGGATCCCTATTACAGAGGTTGTGAGCCACCTTGTGGTTGCTGGAAATTGAACTCAGGACCTTTGGAAAAGCAGTCAGTGTTCATAACTGCTGAGCTCTCTCTCCAGCCCTGAAAGCAACTAATTTTTAGTAGCTCTCAAGACTTTTGAGAGGGGCCAATAGAGTTTGCAAAGTTTAACAAACAAACACCTTTAAAAAGAGTGGTTTTTGTCGCCAGGCGGTGGTGGCACACGCCTTTAATCCCAGGATTTGGGAGGCAGAGGCGGGCGGATTTCTGAGTTCAAGGCCAGCCTGGTCTACAAAGTGAGTTCCAGGACAGCCAGGACTACACAGGGAAAACCTGTCTCGAAGAAAC
>NC_034603.1:82823432-82826074 GCF_900095145.1 Mus pahari | reverse complement strand
AAAAAAAAAGAAGAAGAAGAAGAAGAAGGAAGATCAGGCTGGCCTCAAACTCAGAAATCCGCCTGCCTCTGCCTCCCGAGTGCTGGGATCAAAGGTGTGTGCCACCACGCCCGGTGCGTCAGGAGCCTCTTAATCCTAATCCTGTATTCAGTGTGTCTGATTGAGCAGCAAAATGCTCTTCTGCTGGCCACTGCATAGGTCAGTGTTTGCTAACGAAGGCTTTTCAATTATGCATGTGCTTCACAAATTTGCCTGTCATCCTTGCGCAGGGGCCATGCTAATCTTCTCTGTATCGTTCCAACTTTAGCGAGCACTTATGCATGTGCTAATACAGTGCATCATCGCAATCTTTAATGAAATGTGAGTGATTTTTTTTTTTTAATTTTATTTTACGTGTGTGCCTGGGCATATATGAATGTTCCACATACATGGAAATGCTCTTGGAGGCCAGAAGAGGACTTGAGACCCCAGAACTGGAGTTCCAGGCTGTGTGCGAGCCGCCCAGTGTGGAATGCTGGCAATCAAACCTTGGGCCCCTTCAAGAGAAGCAAGTGTTCGAAGTAACTGCTGAACCATCTGTCCAGCCCCTAGTCCCCCTCTTTTTTTTCACAAGGTTTCTCTGTGTAGCCCTGACTGTCCGGGGCTCTAGTGTGGATTAGACTGGCCTCAAATTCAGAGATCCACCTACCTGCCTCTGCCTCCTAAATGCTGGGATTAAAGGAAGGCACCAGGAGCTGGGTGCCTCAACTCACTGAGAGAGCCTTTTATGCTAAATTCTCTATCTGGAGGTCTAGGCCTAGGAGTGAATTCTCACTGCACAAGCTTTTGTTGTGCAAACCTCCTTCCAGCACTTGGGAGGCAGAGGCAGGCGGATTTCTGAGTTCCAGGACAGCCTGGTCTACAAAGTGAGTTCCAGGACAGCCAGGACTATACAGAGAAACCCTGTCTTGAAAAACCAAACCAAACCAAAACAAAACAAAGGCATGCCCAGCACAGCACACACAGACTGACCCCTGTTCTTAATTTTTATTATTATGTGTGTGTGGGGGGGGATGTGGTTGTGTGTATAGAGAACAGCTGTAGGTATTTGGTTCTCTTAATTTTGTTTTGTTTTTGTTTGGATTTTCTGGAACTCACTCTGTAGACCAGGCTGATCTTTAACTTGCAGCGATCTGCCTGTGTCTGCTCCAGTGCTGGGATTGAAGCCATTGAGTTCTCTTTACCTCAACTCATCAGGCTTGCACTGAGCCATCTCACCAGCTTTTTTGTTTAAGGGGGAAATGTAGCTTATGCCTCTTAATTCCAGTATACAGGAGGCTGACATAAGAAGATTGCCCTTAGGACCAGACTGAGGTTCATATTTCAAGGCCAAGGCTATAAACCCCTATGGAATAAAAAGGTAGTAACTAATGTGTTACTCCTGCACTATGGTGTGTGAGACCACCTTTAGCTTATCCCTGACCAGCTTACATATGAATGAGACTCAAACTCTGGTTATTTGGCTTTGACAATTACTGGGGGTAAGGGGGGGGGTCACCTCTGAGATCCTGGTCTCTCCTCTCTTCCCAAACCAGGTAGCTCAAAACCTATCTATCTCTAATCCATCCAGTAATTGTTTGTAGCCAATTTTATTTACCCAATGGTTTTAAATCCAGGAACAACAAAAGCTTGCACAACAAAAGCTTGTGCAGTGAGAATTCACTCCTAGGCCTAGACCTTCAGATAGAGAATTTAGCATAAGAGGCTCTCTCAGTGAGTTGAGTGTTTACTGTTAATTTATTAGCATTTGCAGAACTGGCCATGTTAAGTTTGTTTTGTTTTTGGGGGGACAAGGGTCTCACTATGTAGCTCTGGCTGGCCTCAGATTCATAGAAGTCAGCCTGCCTTTGCCTTCTGAGTGCTGGGATGCAGTGCCTGTGCCACCACACGGCCTGTGGTGACATTTTACACATGCTGAAAGGCAGTGACTGTTCCCATGACTAAAAGCTAGCCGGCCCGGCACGAGGAGGCTCCTCTGCTTGCCACCTTCGTTGAGGTGCACGGGCCACTGCAGCTGGCAGGTTGTTGCCCTTTTGATGTTTTATGTCACTTTAAAATGTCACATGCAGGTTAAGTTTTCTGATTTCTAACTTGACTGATCTTCAACATCTCAAAGTCACTTTGTAAAAAAAAAAAAATCTTACCAACTTCCTTTAGAATTTCATGATGTAGTTGGTACCAATCACCAGTCTTGGTCAGCATTTCCTTTGCTCCCATTTGGAGGTGAGCTCACACCTGTTTTCTCTTCTTTCTTTCTTTTGGGGACCTCAAAACTTTCAGCAAACTGACTGATTCTACTCTTAATTTCT
Organism: Mus pahari; assembly: GCF_900095145.1. NCBI lineage: Eukaryota > Metazoa > Chordata > Mammalia > Rodentia > Muridae > Mus > Mus pahari. Next base: position 82,823,726 of record NC_034603.1, on the reverse strand, counting down.
AGAATTGGAGGTGGAAGCCGCCACCAACACACACACACACACACACACACACACACACACACACGTCTCTCTATATATATCGAGACAGGGCTTCTCTGTGTACCCTGGCTGGCCTCAGACTCACAGAGATCCTCCTGCCTCTGCTCCTGCAGTGCTGGGGTTAAAGGTGAGCACCATCACCACCCAACTCCATCCTCCTTTCTTTCTTTCTTTCTTTCTTTCTTTCTTTCTTTCTTTCTTTCTTTCTTTCTTTCTTTCTTTCTTTCTTTCTCTCTCTCTCTCTCTCTCTCTCTC
>NC_034603.1:82821508-82823177 GCF_900095145.1 Mus pahari | reverse complement strand
AGGGTTTCTGTGTGTAGCCCTGGCTGTCCTGGAACTCACTTTGTAGACCAGGCTGGCCTCAAACTCAGAAATCCGCCTGCCTCTGCCTCCCGAGTGCTGAGATTAAAGGCGAGCGCCACCACCGCCCGGCTCTCCATTTTCTTTCTTAATACCAACTTTAAACCAAGCATGGTGGTACACCTGTAATCCTAGAATTTGGGAGAGTGAGGATTGGGAGTTTTAACTAGCCTGTTCTACAAGGTGAACCTCAATCTCAAAAGCCAACCCAAACAGCTTGTGATCATAGCACTTGGGAGATGGAGGCCGGAGGACCAGAAATTCAAGGCCACCGCCCACCCCCNCCCCCACCCCCAGCCACAAGGTTCCAGTTTAACCTAGGCTACACAAGACTGTCTTTAAAACAAAACTAAACAAAAGGCTAGCCTCCCACTCTCTGCCCTCTCTGTTGCTTGGAGTCTTGGGCCTGAGTTCTGCTGGTTGGTCTGCCTCCAGGAGTGCCTGACCTGAACACAGGGTTTTAGGATTTGCTTGCCCACTCATTAGAATAGTTTCCTATACAGTGGTCCCTGGGTGTGTCTGTAAGCAGCAGTGCTTGGAGCTGCTGGATGGGAGACCATAGAGGAGCTGCTGGGGACCTGGTGTTGGGAATTGTGCACTTGGCTCGGGCTCCCTCTGCTCTCTTGACACCAGCTTCTCTGTCTGCTAGAGGAGCCTCCTTAAGAAAACACTGATCTGTTACGCCCCTCCTTCTGCCCTCCCATTGAGGGTTTAATTCTAGGTGTTGAGAAAAAAGCCTGACCTTTCTTTTTTAGAGTTTCGTTTTCTGTAACTTTCACAGTTTAGCATATAATGTTGACTATTGAAATTAGAAGAATTCTGATTCTCAAATAAGTCTTCCACAAGCCCAGACAGCATAATTGTCTCTGACAGTACTTATAATAGGAGAAAATGATTGATTTCTTTTTTCTTACTGTTTTTCAGGTTTTGAATGAAGAATGTGATCAGAACTGGTATAAGGCAGAACTCAATGGGAAAGATGGCTTCATCCCCAAGAATTACATAGAAATGAAACCACATCCGTAAGTCAGATTTTATGGTTCCCCTAAGCAAAGAGCTTGCCTGCTTGTCTCAAGTACCATTCAGTGTGAATTGTTAGGGGGTGAAGAGGAGGGGGTCTCACTATAGCTGTTGATCCTTCTGAGCTTGCTCTGTAGACCAGGCTGGCCTCACAGAAACCTACCTGCCCCTACCTCCCTACTGTTCCAGCATGCCCGTGTTGGTTTGGGTTTGTGAGAAAGGCTTAAAGTCTTAATGAAGAAATCAAAATTAGTAATAATGAAGAAGTCAATACCAGCACACACGCCCTGCCTTCTTTTAAAAAGTAAATTGTGTCAGGCAGTGGTGACACAGACCTTTAATTCCAGTGCTCTGGAGGCAGCCAAGGATACACAAACAAACCCTGTCTTGAAAACAACAAAACAAACAGTAAATTGTGTCTTCATGTATTTTATGTGCCTGAGCCCACAGACATCAAAGGTGGCATTGTTCCTCTGGAAATGAAGTTATGGGTGGTTGTGAGCCACCAATGTGGGTGATGGGATCTGAACCCAGGTCCTCTAAAAGAGCATTAAGTGTTTTTTTGGTTTTTTGGGTTTTTTTTTTTTTTTTT
>NC_034603.1:82819498-82820853 GCF_900095145.1 Mus pahari | reverse complement strand
GCGGATTTCTGAGTTCGAGGCCAGCCTGGTCTACAGAGTGAGTTCCAGGACAGCCAGGGCTATACAGAGAAACCCTGTCTCGAAAAACCAAAAAAAAAAGGGGGGGGGGTACATTTAGTCTGGGAGCCATGGTTTCCTGACTGCTGCTCGGGCTTCGCCATTTCCCCTTGACATAAAGTTTTGGGCTGGGGAGTACATGTAGCTATGATCCTTCACTTGAGGTTCGTGCCTGGGTATGTTAGCTCAGTGCTAGAGCACTTAAGCGGCTTCAGTGAGGTGCTGGGCTCAGGCCCTTCCTGCTCTTGGTAAAAGCTAAGCTGGAGGCTCAGCATGGTAGACTGGGCTGTTTGACGCTGGCTGAAGCACGGTCGGGGGGCTCTGTTCCCACCCACTCTGAGCTCTGCACAAGGAGGTTGAGCATTCAGGGGCCTTTCTCCAGGTCACACTGCTGTGAAGGCCACTTTTTCTACTGTTTCTGTGACTCCACAGGCTCAGTCCCCACCCGGGAACTGCCACCTGGTCTAAGAAGGTACATGTTGCTTAGCGTGGCACCACAGAGCAGTGTGCCAGAGGTTAGCCCGCCCCTCCCCCTTTGTTTGGAGAGGAAGAGAGCAGTTGTGCCCTAGACTGCCAGCCCCTAATGATGCGCTTGGGTCCAGTGAAGACCCGCTATGGTGGCTGCTGCTGGAGTGCTACAGGGACTTGTGTGCCCAGCAGATGACACATACGCTTCATAGTAAGTGCATGTGGGAGGGGCCTGTGACATGCTATAAATACTGCATTCGAAAATACATCTCCAACCCTTGGCTTCCTTGTTTGCTATTTCTAGAGTAGTACACACCAGTCCAGTCTTTTTTAAAGATTAGCAGAACATTTGTCTGTAGGCATGCAGTCATACATAAATATCACCATTAAAAGAAACCCGTCAGACTCTGAGTATAGCTCAGTGTTCAAGGACTAGCCCAGTGTGCACAAGGCCTTGGCATCTGCCTCTAGCACTGCAAACCAGGTTTTAGAAGCTTATCGAGTTTGTAAATGGCCTGTGAAAGAATGTCGATGACCAGATGCTGTGTGCTGTTCATCCCATTGCTGGAAACGCTAGATTGTGTGTACTTAGCCCGGAGCAGACAGACACAGATTTTGATCTGTGAAATGGTTTACAAGCTAATGTTTTTGATCTGTTTTAGTTTTTGAAGTATGGCTTCACTATATAACCCAGACAGGCCTTGAAGTTACAGTAATCCTCCTGCCTCTTCCTTCTCAGTGCTATAATTACAGGTATAAATCTAAAATTAAATTTTTTTTAAAAGATTTATTATTATATCTAAGTACACTGTAGCTGTCTTCAGATGCAC
>NC_034603.1:82800222-82816423 GCF_900095145.1 Mus pahari | reverse complement strand
TGATAGATAGATAGGTAGGTAGATAGATAGATAGATAGATAGATAGATGATAGATAGATAGATAGATGATAGATAGATAGGTAGATAGATGATAGATAGATAGGTAGATAGATAGATGATAGATAGATAGGTAGATAGATAGATGATAGATAGATAGATGATAGATAGATAGATAGAGTGTGATTGGTGGTCGGGGAAGGGAGAGGAAGGTGGGTGTTGAGAACATTTGCCCCTTCCCTGGTGAGTGTGGAGGTGCCGGAGTTGTCACTGGGGATCAGCCTGTGGCCATGGCTAGATGCTGCTGTACCATATGTACAGTGAGCCCTTTAGGAGTACCAGAGACCACAAAAAATGGGCTGTATCCTCAAAGCGTATCTGGTCTCTTTTGAGGTAATTCTTTCTATTGGTAGGGAATTTCCCTGGTACGCCTGCTTCTGGGCACTGTAGGCTTCATTCTTAAGCATCTGCAGCAACAGGAGGGTGAGTCTCCACGGTGTGTGTGGCATCAGAGATGCAGAGTGAGAAGGATTTGAACCTAGACTTGGGTGTGTTTAGACTCAGGCAGTCTCTGGGCACCCCGCCCTGCAGCTTCATGTCTTTGCCTGAATCTTAGTTTTAATCTGGCAGAATTTTTTTTTTTTTTAATACTTTGCAGGGTAGTTGTTTATTAAGCTATCCATGAGCTCTGCCTGTGGCAAATGTCCATAATTCTCAGTGCTCGGTAGGCCATTGTTAACCAGACATAAAACCCTGACTCAAAGCAAACATCAGCCTGGGTGACTTACTCTGAAATTTTCACCTCTCGGATAGCTAAGCAGGAGTGTGGGATTCCGAGGCAGCCAGATTTAGGACAACATGGGCTGACATATGAGGGCCTGCCTCAGAACAGCTTAACAGACCCCAGCAGGGCTACAAAGGTGCTCAGTGAGCAAGGCACTTGTCACACCAGCCAGGTGACCTAGATTTCATCCCTGGAGCTCACAAAAGGCTGTCAGAACACAATGGACCCCCCCTTGTCTTCTGACCCCCACGTGGATACACAGTATCTTTAGAAAGTGAAAAGATTGCTGGGGCATAGTGGCACACGCCTTTAATCCCAGCATTTGGGAGGCAGGGGCAGGTGAATTTCTGAGTTCAAGGTCAGCCTGGTCTACAGAGTTAGTTCCAGGACAGCCAGGGCTACACAGAGAAACCCTGTCTCAAAACTCCCCCCCCCCCCAAAAAAAAAAATGATTATGAAAGCTGGGTTCTTGGTGAGCACGCACGGGGCCTGAGGTTCAGCACCCGGCACCACAGAAAACCAGGCATGGTGGGACATACCTATGGCATAATAGCTGTAATGAAATGAGACTTTGTCACTAATAGACAGTCTGGTACTGTTATGATTATCATTGCATATAGGACTTTGGTTTTTCAAGATAGTCCCACTTTGTAGTTCTAGCTGTCCTGAAACTATGTAGACCAGACTGGCCTCGAACCACAGAGATCCACCTTTGTCTGCCTTCTGGGTGCTGGGATAAAGGCGTGCGCCACTGCCACAACCTAGGCTGTCTACTTTCTCGAAGTGTAAGCCTCCCTCCTTGCTTTTGCAGAATCCACCCTTCTACAACTGCGAAGTTGTAGGCCTTTCCAGCCTTCCCCTGCACTCCTATTATGAAATTGCTTTGAAAGGCGTCTTCCCTCTGCGCTTATCTTGGGTGTCAGGGCTTTCCTAGGTCCCTCCTGACGAGTGAGTGAGAGGCAGGAGGGCTTTGGCCTCAGAAACTGGCTTTCAGACTTTATGTTGGGAATGGTCTCCTTGGAGACTGAAGAGTGGCCTGTTGTTGCTGCCCTGAATCATGTCTAGAGCGTGGAGTAAGCGAAGCTGTTTGAAAGCTCCATCTCAGGAAGGCCCTGAGCCAGATAAGAGCCCCAGGGAGCCTTAGGCAGGAGACCAGCAGGTTAAGAGCTCCCCCCTCTCTCTGACAAGCGCTCACTACAGGAGCGCGCTCATTTACACGCCAGGTTGTACATCCGTCTCTTTGTGGGGAAGCAGATGGTGACCAGCTTGCCTTCCTTCCTTAGGTGGTTTTTTGGCAAAATCCCCAGAGCCAAGGCAGAAGAAATGCTCAGCAAACAGCGGCATGACGGGGCCTTCCTGATCCGAGAGAGCGAGAGCGCTCCTGGGGACTTCTCCCTGTCCGTCAAGTAAGTGTTTCCTGCTGGCCTTGCCAGAGAAGCTGCTGCCATTGACTGGATTGTAAGGCTGGGGGGAAGATGTTAACACATCTTTTCCTGTGGAAATCCTAGTGTTTGCTCTAAGACCTAGTTGTAGCAGATCTGAGTTTTAGGTTTGAAGTGTCATGAACCTGTGGGAGCTGACAGCACTCTGGGCCGGTTTAGTCTGCATCACTCCTCAACCACCCTGCCTTCACTGCAGTTTCTGCTGCTCTTAATGATGACCACCTACATCTCCACTCCTGATGTTCACCTGGACCCGACTGCTTTCCAAGAGCCTAGAGAGGCCTTGTCTCTAAAATCCAACTAGGAATTGGGCATGATATCACAAGCCTTTAATCCCATCACTTGAGAGGCAAAGACAGGTGGATCTCTGTGAGTTCCAGGCCAGCCAGAGTTACACAGTGAGATCCTGTCTAAAAGAAAGAATAACTTTGCACTGTCTGACCGATCGTCCTTTTCTAGTTAATGTGTTACTACAGAAGCCCAACCCAAAACTCACCTTTTTTGTTTGTTTGTTTGTTTTTTATTATTATTAAATATTTTCTTCATTTACATTTCTTGTGTGTGTGTGTGTGTGTGTGTGGTTTTTCAAGACAGGGTTTCTCTGTATAGCACTGGCTGTCCTAGAACTCACTTTGTAGACCAGGCTGACCTCAAACTCAGAAATCCACCTGCCTCTGCCTCCCAAGTGCTGGGATTAAAGGGGTGAGCCACCATGCCTGGCTTTCATTTACATTTTAAATGCTATTCCCTTTTCTAGTTTCCTCTCTGAAAGTCCCCTATACCCTCCCCCTGCCCTGTTCCCCAACCCACCCACTCCCACTTCCTGGCCCTGGCAGTCCCCTGTACTGGGGCATATAATCTTCGCAAGACCAAGGGCTTCTCCTCTCGTTGATGGCCGACTAGGCCATCCTCTGCTACATATGCAACTAGAGACACAGCTCTTGGGGGGCGGGGGGACTGGTTAGTTCATATTGTTCCACCTATAGGGTTGCAGACCCCTTCAGCTCCTTGGGTACTTTCTTTAGCTCCTTCATTGGGGGCCCTGTGTTCCATCCAATAGATGCCTGCGAGTATCCATTTCTGTATTTGCCAGGCACTGGCATAGCCTCACAAGAGATCAGGGTCCTGTCAGTAAAATCTTGTTGGCGTATGCAGTAGTGTCTGCGTTTGGTGGTTGTTTATGGGATGGTTTTTTTTTTTTTTTTTAACCCAGACTCTTTGCACCCCAGGCTGTCCAGAACTTGCTAGGCAGCAGAAATTGTCCTCACATTGAGTACTGGGATTACAGGCATGAGCAGCTACACCCTCCTCCTTCATTATTTATCTGTAGCCAGGTTAGGGAGCCCAGTGTCCCTATCTAAGCTGGGTGTCCGGAGCTGAGAGGACAGTCTCAGCACTTGGCTTGCTCTCTCTGCTGTCTTGTGGGGTCTGTGGTTTAAGCCCCAACTTGTCAGGCCTGAGCCAAGTGCCTCTACTTACTGAGCCACCCCACCAGTCCTGGCTGTTGTCTTTCCATTCCCTGAAGTCGGGAGGAATGGCAGGCCTTAAGCGCCAGGCGCCAGAACCACGGTGTGTTCTCTGAGTGCAGGGGTGAGAGCTTTCGGCTGAGGTTTGATGCCTCAGAATATTTGTGGTACTTTTCTTTTTCCTTTTTTGGTTTATTAAGACAAGATTTCTCTGTGTATCCCTGGCTGTTCTGGAACTTTTATCTGTAGACCAGGCTGGCCTCGAGCTATTTTTTTCAACTGAGTATGGTTACAGTTTCGTCTTATAACTGGGTTTTTTGTTTGTTTGTTTTGACATTTTTGATAAAACATGAAAGTAAGGGTCACACAGAATTAGCGTTTTTAGGCTTCTCGGTAGCTTCTGTGTCATCTGCTTTCCTTTGCCTGAACTACTCCAAGTAGCAGCAACACAGCCCAGGAAAGGGAGACAGTGATAAGTCAGTAGGTAGTGGCTGAACCCCTGGGCAGTACTGGGCCGTGATGTAATGAAGACATCAGGAAGGCCAGCTATTCCTTCCATCAAAGAAAACCATCTAGGAATGGAGACCTAGGGCATCAGGTAGAATGCTTGCTTTAGCAGGCATAAAGTCTTAGGTTCCAGCAACTGAGTGTAATCTCAGCATTTAGGAGGTTGAAGCAGGATTATAAGTCCTGGATAAGCCTGGGTTACATAGTTCAAAGTCAGCCTGGGCTACCTGAGACTCTGGCTAATGACATGGCTCAGTGGGTAAAGGTACTTGTCATCTAACCAGGTGACCTATGTTTGATTCCTAGGACCCACATAGTGGAAGGAGAGAACTGATTTCCACAAGAGTTCCCCTAACCCCTGCCCGTCACACACATGCATATCTAGAGAAAAGTAATCTTAAAGTTAAACAGAAAATGTTTAAAGATGTTAATATGTCATCACTTTATGAATAAAATATAAGAGGTAGCTGGCTCAGTTGGTAACTACCATGAAACAAGAGGACCTGAGTTAGGGTCCACAGTGCAGAAGCTAGAGGGGGAGATGGTGGGGCTGTGGCCGGCCTGCCGAGCCTACCATGGAGCTCCGGGTTCAGTGAGAGATGCACTTCAGACAGACAGCGTTGACATTGGTTTCCACACATGTGCACATACATGTGCATTCACACCCCACGGACACGTACACAAGGAAATCATGAATCGCGTACTGCCTTTAGTGAAGCACCTTCACAAGGGCTTCCATCAGTACCAGACTCGAAGATAGTGCACTAGTTTCCAGATCTTGGGAATCTGGTGAGAAGAGAAGGTAGACGTGACCCTGCACTTGGGAAGCAGGTGCATCCCAGAAGGCCCTTGGGCCTTTGGAGCCTGAGCCACAGTCCTCTTGAAACCTCCTCCATTGCTTCCCAGTGGAACCGTGATGAATGCTAGATGCTTTGGTTTTTCTTTCCTCCGTTTCAGTTACCACAGGCCAGCTGGAAGTTCCAGAAATAACTCCTGGATTTTAGATAACTTTTATGATGGCATATTGTAATTGTTACAGTGAAAAATAACTTTATCAGATTATATGTGTCTATAGGGGAAAACAGTGCATCTGGAGTTTGGTACCTGGTTTCAAACTTGCCCTGGGTGTTGGGAAGCACTGGGGTCCTATGCTCCCTAGCTGGAAGCTCAGTGCTGCCATCTGCTGGTCTCTCCTTAACCCCTTTAAGAGTCTACTGGAAGAAATTCAAAGGCTTGGCAGGGAACAGGAAGCAGAAAGAAAAACAATATGAAAATTCCTCGGTAAAAAGCATGGCTTTGGCATACCTGTAACCTCAGCAATGGGAGGCTGATGTAGGAGTATCACCATGAGTTCTGTAACTAGTGATCAGCAATCAGGAAGGGTTTAGGGGAGACTCCTGGGATGGTCTGCATTCTATCCAGCTGGATACTCAGGGTGCTGTGAAGGTCTTGTGTCCCCAAGCTCTGAAAAGCTATGCCAGACAGAAGTTCCCTGGACACCTTCAGGTTTGGGACAGCTCTGCAGAGCCCTGTGGCCACTTCATGCCTTTTCTCCCCATCCTCAGGTTTGGAAATGATGTGCAGCACTTCAAGGTGCTCCGTGATGGAGCCGGGAAGTATTTCCTGTGGGTGGTGAAGTTTAATTCTTTGAATGAGCTGGTAGATTACCACAGATCAACATCCGTGTCCAGGAACCAGCAGATATTCTTACGGGACATAGAACAGATGCCACAGGTAAGCAAAGAGCTTTGCTCACTTCCAGCAAGTGTGAAGGCCCAGGTGTGACACCACAGCAACTTCCTGTGTGCTCAGGCCGACTTCATGGCACTGAGGCTCTGCAGTTGGCACTCAGGTGGTTGTGTCCCTGTGCAGCCTGTGAGAGATGCTGTGAGGAATGCACTCAGTCCTCCTCACGTATGAGCAGGCGTTCTGGTTGGGACTGCCTCATTGACAGCCTGAGGAAGGGAGTGTTGATGGCATTTCCAAACCTGTTAAGAGAACTCTGGCACACACAACCCAAAGTGTTTGCAGTTCCCCACTAGCCAATATTGGCTATTCTTAGTGACATGGGTATATGTGCCCTTGTGGGGTTTAAGTATTAATAAAGGATTCCTCTAAGCCCACCTAGGACTTAGGAACATGTCAGAGTGGAGGGAGTGAGGTAGGAGGTTTCTTTGGAAAGTGGGCAGGTTCCCACATGCTTCCCGCCCTGGGGGAGCCAGGAGTCCAGCTTCCAAGGCTGCCTGCAGCATGAGAAACACCGCTTCCCTGCTTTCTCTTGCAGCAGCCGACCTACGTCCAGGCACTCTTTGACTTTGACCCCCAGGAGGACGGCGAGCTGGGCTTTCGCAGAGGAGACTTCATTCATGTCATGGATAACTCAGATCCCAATTGGTGGAAAGGGGCCTGCCACGGGCAGACCGGCATGTTTCCCCGCAATTACGTCACCCCAGTGAACCGGAACGTCTAAGAAGCAAAAGAGATTATTTAAAGAAAGTGAAAAGTTAAGACCGTTCACAGGAATTACACCCACACGCTGCCTGTCACAGCCTGTGAGGGAACGCAGAACACCTGGCTGGGTCCCACGGGTGACCCTCTCATTAGGTTGCAACTTTGGGGGGTGGGGAGGGGTGTTTGATTTCATAATGCCAAAACTTAACCTATTGAATGAATTACAGTTTTTATTACGGAATCTCGCCGCTACTCCTGTTCCCCTCCTGTGTCCTTTTTCTCGTTCTTCCTTTCCTGTCCAGTGCATGATGTTTAAGGCCACATATAGTCCAGCTGATGCCAATAATAAAAGACAAGAAACCAAGTGGGCTGGTATTTTCTCTATGCAAAATGTCTGTGGAGATGGATGGACTGAAAGAGCCGGATTCCTCACACACAGGGGCAGCCAGAGCTTCTGGGACCCTGGTTGGGGTTCACCGGAGATGCCCAAGGGCACGGGCCTCCAGCCTCAGGCCTGGAGCATTCCATCAAAGTTGGAATTAGGGGAAGGAGGCCTGCTGCCCTCCAAGGTCTCCTGAGAGTCAGACTGCAGACCTGCCCCTCCCCCACTGCTTCCCTTCAGGTGTTTTGACTTTTTTTCATAGTGCCTTTGTCTTATTTCAAGGGTGTTCATGAATGGTGTTTGTACTTTTTTTTTAAAAAAAAAAATAAGTTAAAAGATAGTCCAGAGCTTTTCAGTTGATTTGTCTCCTACCCTGTGTAAATATTTTCCTCTCAGGGCAGGGGAAAGAGAACAGAGAAAGGAGCTGGTAGAAGCAGAGGGTATATTTCCCATCTCTGATGGGCTGGAGGTCTCGAAGCCTCAGCTTGTACATTGTGAGCTGCGACACTTGCTTCAGCTCAGACTGAGCGGACATCAGAGTCTCTGCCCTCCGTGTCTCACTTATGGTCTGCTCTTTCTATGCCTGGAGCTACACAAGACGGTCAGAGCAGCCCTGGCATCCTTCACCCTTAATAGGCCTACAGGCAGATGGGCTTGAAGAGAATTGGCCTTTCATTTTTCATGCTCGTGTTTCCCCACTTGTCCAAGGGTGCAGATAGCAGGGTTGTGGGGTCAGCTGCATCTCTGTTGGCAGTGGGTTGTGCTGCCCCACCGCCCCGTCCCTCATCCCACGAAGCCTTTCGAGGTAGGAGAGACGAAGACCAGTGCACAGCATTTTAACTCTTGTCTCCTGTGAGCTTTCAGTCCTCTGTACTCATTTGGCTGCTCTCTCCAGCCTGCCTCCTTCCCACAGCAGAAGCAGGACTCCGCCCAGACCCTCCCTCAGAGTCGGTGGCATCCATGGGAGGGTGGAGTCTCCCCTGGACTTCGCTTTGTGAGATGGACTCAGCTCAGAGCTCCCCTAAGGCCTGGAGGCAGCCTTCTGGGTCCCCACCTCTCCTGGTTCTGCTGCTGCTGTCCCTGCCGATGATAAGTACCCTCTGGAGTCACGCCTGGGCCATGTGACTGTTTTATTTTGGAATTGGTGTATATCATGAAGCCTTGCTGAACTAAGTTGTGTGTGTATATATTTAAAGATCAGTGTTTAAATAAAAAAAACAACCATGTACTTACTCTGACTTCTGCGGACAGCAATTTGGTAGGTAGTGATTAACTGTGAATAAACGTACAATGAGTTCTTAAATGTGTGTCTTCATTTCTCCCTGATGATGTTTTCAGTTTATTTTTTATTTATTTTTTTCAAAGCAGGGTTTCTCTGTGTAGCCCTGGCTGTCCCAGAATTCACTCTGTGTACCACGCTGACCTTGAACTCAGAAATCCGCCCATCTCAGCCTCCCAAGTGCTGGGATTAAAGGCGTGTGCCACTACTGCCCGGCCTGATTTTATTTTATAGACGGGGTCTTACTATGTTGTCCTGGGTGGCCTGAAATTTACAGAGATTCTCCTGCCTCTGCTCCCAAATGCTGGAATTAAAGGCTTAGATATGTTATTGCCGGCTGGTGTATCCAGACCTGTGAACCTAGGATGGGTTATGTAGCTCATTATCTGGAAAATGGTTTAGACGAGAACTCAGAAGAACCCAGAACTGGGCTGGAAAGCTGCTGCTCCTCCTCCGAGCTGAGGATGTGGAAAGGCTAATCTCTGAGGAAGTAGGTGAGGCAGCTACATGACACAGCCGTGACAGCGGTCTTTTGGGTGAGACAAAGTTGGTAACCACACAGTGCTGGCTATGACTCGGATTCCGCCAAGCAAACCACCTCAACTGTCAGGGCAAAGAGGCACTGGTGCCACCTGCTCCCCTTGCAGTGATGTGCATGTAAGAGGGAGGGAGCATTGCTTGTCTCAGCCAGCTGAGCAGAAGGCCTGAGCTGACTTTGAACTCCCTTTGTGTCTTTGTCAGTTTAACCCCTTCCTGATTTGGGGGGGGGGTGTCATTTCCCCACACACACACAGTGCTGAGAACCCAGAGTTTTACACTTGCTAACAAGCACACTCTCCCTGAGCCCCCTCTTTGTTCTTCAGGTGATCATTGTTTGTGTCCCTGCCCCTCCCCTGAGTCAGATTCCTGGTGAGGTACCCAGGCTGTGTATGTGTGTGTGCCCAGCTCAAATGTGTCTCATGATAAAGGCTGGGCCATCATAGTGGCCCCGCTGCTCCCTCCTGGTCCCAAGACTTCATTGAGCACCAGGAACCAGGTGCAGAGTGAGATTGGAAATGCTAGGATGGACAGCAACATTCATTTAGGTCATCTGACAGCACCAGCCAGCTGTCTCCTCTTGACACCGTCCCTGGGCCTGCTTAGGGGGGATAGGTGGCCTTCAGGCTCAATTTTTTTTTTTTTGTAAGATTTATTTGTTTATGTATATGAGTACACTGTCACTGTCTTCAGACACACCAGAAGAGGGCATCGGACCCCATTATAGATGGTTGTGAGCCACCACATGGTTGCTGGGAATTGAACTCAGGACCTCTGAAAGAGCATTTAGTGTTCTTAACCACTGAGCCATCTCTCCAGCCCTGGATCTGGTTTTTGTTGTTTGGTTTTGTTTTCAAAATTTTGGAGATTCTTAAACATTTTTTTATTTTATGTGTATGAGTGTTTGAATATATGTCTGTGTACTATGTGAGTATGATGCCCTACAGGATCAGACCTGAAACTGGAGATACAGAAGGTTGTAAGCTGCCATGCACATCCTGGGAACTGAAACAGGGTCCTCTGGAAGAGGGCCAGACTCTAACCACTGAGCAACCTCTCCACATCCTGTTTTTTGAGGGAAGGTGTCATGTAGCATAGGCTGGCTGTGTAGTTGCTGTGTAGCTGAGATTCCTGTTTTTTCTCTCTTCTTTTTCTTTTTTCTTCTTTCTATAGGGAAGAAGAAAAGCATATGAGATGTTGGCTCATGTATCCAAGGCTGGCCTCGAATTCATCCTGATCCTTCTGCCTCCACTTCCTAAGAGCCAAGACTATAGGCCTGTACCATGAAGCCCAGTGTGGAGTCCTGGGGTCCCTTCAGCCTCTCAGTGGTGGTTACCATCACAGACCTAAGAAAAACAGGGAATGGCTGTTCACCCCAGTAAGCCAGCACTCCAGAGGCTAAGGCAGGAGGATCAGGTTGCATTCCAGGTCTCTCTGGGCTACAGAAGTGAGGCATGCCCTTGTCTCTTAACAAAGTTAAAGGGGGAGGAGGTTGTTGATGGATGGTCGAGATGGCAATCCCATGTGCCGATGACTCTGAATACAGGTGTTTGGCCAGCCCACTTGAAATTAGTTAAACCCAGTGGAGTTGGCCAAGCAGCAGGTGGAAGGGACTTGCTACCAAACCGTCAGAGCCATCTGATGGAATGTTGGCCTCTGACTTTTATACACTATGACACTCCCATACAACCGTGTGTGTGTGTGTGTGTGTGTGTGTGTGTGTGTGTGTGTGACTGCCAGGCACGACACACCTTGAAGCACAGCACCCTGGAGACAAGGCAGGTGGGATCTGAGTTCAAGTCCAGCCTGCTCCCAATATCAATCTCCAGGCAGAGCCACAGTGAGACCTTGTCTATTAAGTAAAGGCTGGAGGAGCGAGGAGAGATGGGACTCGCTGATAATCCCAGTACTGAGTAGGATGGAGACTTCTAGGCCAGCCTGAGCTACATGATAAGACCAGGGCTCCTAGACAGGCCCTGGCTACATGAAGAGACAAGATCTAAAAAGCCAGTTTATAAGGCATACTGTACCCTGTTCAAATAGAGATCACTGAGGGAGGAGATACTACAGAAACAGTCTTTTCGGCACACCTGGCATGGGGCTTAGAAAGCCCAGTGCTCTCGGTCGCCTGTCTGCCTCTGCTTAAGGCATGAGGACCTGATGTACATCAGCCTCTCTGTCTCCTCGGGGCATCTTCAGAACCCCTGGTGACAAGTATCCTCCATAGGGCTCATGGCCTCTTCTGCTCTGGATCTAGGGGACTTCCCCCATGAAGAACAGGCTGAGGAAAGCTACGTTTATGCCCTGCAAATGAGCACCCTCCTCCACTCCTGTGCTGCAGACGTCACTGCGTCATCCTGAGACTGGAAATCACCACATTTGGGTCTTCGACTGCACCACCAGGGAGGTGTTCCTCTGCCTAGATTCTTAAATTTTGGTGTGAGCCAAGAGCTGGGTGAATTCAGACAGGAAGTGGGGGATGCAAATGGGGTAAGGATGGGTGGTTAGAGAAGATAGCATGAGGTCGATCTGTTGGTATAGTTATTTGGACAGTTATTAATAGGTGGAGCTGGAGGTGTAACTGGTGGAGCACATGCTTAGTGTAGGCAAAGCCCTGAGTCCTATGCCCAGTGCCAGACAACAGACCCAAGGGGCAGGTGGGGCAGGAGCAGGGCTGGTGGGGGTGTGCAGGAGAAATGGCTGAGTCCTGTGGGCCAGCTCAGAAGTGTCCAGAGCTGCTCTCTGCAGGGCAGACAGCCTGGCTGGAGCAGTGGAGCTGTGATCCCAGATGCCCTATCCTTTGCACACCAGAGGCCTCCTCTGTCCTGAGTAGTGACATCAAGTTGGAAGCTGAGTTCTAGAATACCGGCTTACAATAGTTCACAGGAGAAAGTTAGAGAAGCCTACAAGAGGCCAAAGGTGGCATTAGCTTAGGACAGAGGGAGGGGGGAGGGAGACCTGCCTGTCTCCTGGCCCAGTTGTCTCTCTTGGATGGTCAGTCTGGGCTGTAGGTACTCTTGGCCTCTCGGCAATGCCCTTGGGTGCTGGTTATCCCCCAATGTGTTGGGGGAGTGCCAGCCATGTGACACTACTCTGTCTTTTGTTTGTGACTGAACTCACAAGGTGTGGTGGAGATGCTGCACAAGAGAGACTACCTCTGGCCCATTCCATTAGCCCCGTCAGTCAGTCAGTGCCTTTTTTCAGATAGCAGCTACCTTGTCCTAACTGTCCAGGGGCCATGGTGAGGAAGAGGTAGGAGAAACCTGAGAGGTCCCTTCACTAACAGTAGAGGCTAAGCCAGGTGTCAAGGCTAGAGATGGCTCAGCAGCAAAGAGCATCCACTGCTCTTGCAAAGACGCAGGTTCAAATCCCAGCACATGGTGGCTCACAACCACCAGTAAGTCTGATTCCAGGGGATCCAACGCCCTCTCTGATCTCTGCAGGCACTAGGCACACAAGTGGTGCACAGACGTACATACAGGCATCAGGAGTTCAAAACCAGCTTCATCTTCATAAGGAGTTTGAGGCCAGCCTAGGCTACCTGAGACTCTATCTCAAGCAAGAAAAAGGAAGGTGGAGGTGCAGGGAGCTGAGAATGGTAACTCAGTGCTAGCACAATTAACCAGCATGTTTAATGTTTAAGGTCGTAGGTTTAAAAATAAAATAATCAGCCAGGTGTGGTGGCGCACGCCTTTAATCCCAGTGCTCGGGAGGCAGAGGCAGGCGGATTTCTGAGTTCGAGGCCAGCCTGGTCTACAGAATGAGTTCCAGAACAGCCAAGGCTACACAGAGAAACCATGTCTCGAAAAACCAAAAAAGAAATAAATAGATAAAATAAAATAATCAGCCAGGCATGGTGGGTGGCGCACGCCTTTAATCCCAGTACTCAGGAGGCAGAGGCAGGTAGATTTCTGAGTTCGAGGCCAGCCTGGTCTACAGAGTGAGTTCCAGGACAGCCCTGGAGAAACCCTGTCTTGAAAAACCAAAAATTTAAAAAATTTAAAAATAAAAATAAAATAATCAAAACCAAACTCTGTAAGTGTGATGGTTTATGCCTACAATCCAGGAAGCTGAGGCAGCAGGATTGCTAATTTGAAGCCAGGCCAAGATACACAGTAAGATCGAGGTCAGCCTAGGTTGCAGGGTGAGGTCTCAAGAGGAGGGTGGTAGAGTCAGCACCTTGGTTCTGTCCACAGATGTTGGGTAGCTGTAGCTTACATGCCATAAAATGAAGCCATCTTGGCATTCAGTCAGCACCTGGACCAGTTTTCCCTCCACCATCCACTGCCAAGTCCTTCTGAGGTTTAGGTTTCGGCAGCCTCACTTGTCTCCTCAGATCCTGCCTCCTCTGCCTCTGTCCTTCCTCAAGGACCCTCAGGCTCCTTCCGCCTGATCATCTACTGATCCCTAACTCTGCAAAGATCATCCAAGAGCCCTACCCCGTCAGCTTCCAGGGAACCGTGCTCCCCCGCAGCCTCCAGACCCCAGGATGTGTGCCTCAGCCCTCCCAGCTGTGTGTGTCTCTGTCAGAGCTGCAGCCCTGCCTGACCTGCGTCCTCTGTTCTCTTGCTCCCAGAGCCCTTTGCCCTGCATCAGCAGCTGGCTGGCTCCAGCTAGGAGCAGTAACAAGGGAGTCACCCCCAGGCTCAGCCACGCCCAAGGCAGGTCGCTTCCTGGTTTCCTGCTGGGTCTGTAGCCTTGAGCGTGTGACTGTCCTCAGGCTCAGAGGAAGGAACTTAGATTCATGAAAGGACTGAGGGTGGTTGACAAGGTCACACAGAATAAGTCCTGCGATGTGACTGGCCGGAAATAGGTTCATTTCTGCTGGTGCCCGAATTTGGTAAGTCACCCTAAGTCTAAGCCTAAGCCGGACACTATCATCCAAAGTTCATTTTTTTTTCTATTGATTTCCTGGTGCTGGGAATCAAACACCGCTTCGAATACAGTAAGCAGTTGCTCTACCTACCTCTGAGCTACAGCCCAATACTAGTTTGTTTTTTGTTTTTGAAACATGGTCCCACTATGTACTTCTAGTTATGTTGACCAGGCTAGCCTTGAACGCAGAGATCCTCCTGCCTCTGTCCCCTGAATGCTGGAATGAAAGACATGTAGCAACACGGTGGCACTATTGTTTTTTTTTTTGTTTTTTGTTTTTGTTTGTTTTTCTTTCTGCTTAGATCTTTGTTCTAGCCGGGTGTGGCAATTCTAGCACTCAGAAGGCTGAGTGCTAGAGTCTAGGCGTGCCTGTTGCACATGGGTAGACTGAGGCTAACAAGGAAGGTCTGTGCTAGCCTGTTGTACTTGGCAAGTTCCAGACTAGCCAGTGATCAGACTCTGTCTCAAAATCAAAACCAGGTCTGGAGAGATGGCTCAGTGGTTAAGAGCACTGACTGCTCTTCCAAAGGTCCTGAGTTCAAATCCCAGCAACCACATGGTGGCTCATAACCATCCATAATGAGATCTGATGCCCTCTTCTGGGTTGTCTGAAGACAGCTACAGTGAACTTAGATATAATAATAAATAAGTCTCTCTCTCTCTTTTTTTTTTTTTTTCAAGACAAGGTTTCTCTGTGTAGCCCTGGCTGTCCTGGAACTCACTTTGTAGACCAGGCTGGCCTCGAACTCAGAAATCCGCCTGCCTCTGCCTCCCGAGTGCTGGAATTAAAGGCATGCGCCACCACACCCGACCAATAAATAAGTCTTTAAAAAAAAAAATCAGAACCCAGCCTGAAAGCCAGACTAAATGAAATGTGCAGTTTTAATCCCAGTATTCAGGAGACAGAAGTGGATGGATTTCTGTGATTCTGGGGCCAGCCTGCTCTACATAAAGAACTCTAGGCTAGCCAGGGCTACACAGTGAGACCCTGTCTCAAAGAAACACAAAAAACCAGTCTGAGCCAGGCATGGTGTCCCATGAGTCTAATTCCAGGTCTCCAGAAGCTGAGGAAGACTGAGATTGGAGGCTAGCCCAGGCTAAGTGCGAGACCTTATTTCAGAAAATAAAATTGAGTAACCAGGCACGTCAGCACACCCCTCTAAGCCTAGCACCCGTCAGCGTGGGCCACACAGCCAGACACGTGGCCTTTGAATAGAAAGTCAAAGGAGGCCACTGGGAGCTGTGTGCTCAGGACTGTGTGCTGCTCACAGGGTGGCGGGGGCCGGGAGCTTTAACTCAGGAGGATTCCCTGCAACAGAGTTTCCCTGGCTCGGTGTGTTCATGTTTTCAGTATAAACTTTTGTCTTGTTCCAGCTTTTGTTTGGATCTTGTGAAATGTATAAAACACCTTCAGGAGTGTGGGGAACCCTTGGAAGCTTGGCACAGCACCAGGGTCATGGCCTTGGGACTCAGGCACTCTACTGGAGGGCTTGTATGTTTCTGATGTGGCCAGATGTCTAACTTGCTTTGCTGGGCTTTTTTGTCTCTCTAGCTATCGTTTGGGACAATGATTCATGTAGCCCAGGCTAGCCTCGAACTCCTGACCCTCCTGCCTTCACCTCCCAAGTGCTGGGATTACAGGTGTGAGCACCCCCACACCTTTCCAGTCTGTTTGAGAGCAGTGAAATGCAAACTGAATGAGCTGTTAGCTGAGTCCCCGGAAGCCCTCCCTTTAAAGACAATGCTGACAGAAGTGACTAAGTGATCCTTACAACCCTATAAGGAAACTGTTTAAATCTCATCAAAAATCTGACAGGCCAGGCAGTAGTGACACACACCTTTAATTCCAGCACTTGAGAGGCAGAGGGAGACATCTCTTAAGTTAGAGTTCAGCCTGGTCCTCAGAGAGAATTCTAAGACAGCCAGGGCTACACCCTGTCTGTCACAAACTCCACCACCCCAAATCTGACAAAATACATTTTCCCTAGAAGGGAATGCATCCTCTTTTAAGATAATTCATTAGGGGCTGGAGAGGTTAGGAGCACTGACTGCTCTTCCAGAGGTCCTGAGTTCAATTCCTAGCAACCACATGGTGGCTCACAACCATCTGTAATGGAATCTGCTGCCCTCTTCTGGTGTGTCTGAAGACAGCTACAGTGTATTCACATACATAAAATAAATAAAATGAAAAGATAATTCATTATGTGAGTGGAGATTACATTGTAAGCATATGCCATAGTCCACAAGCGAGGTCAGATGACAGTTCACAGAAATCAGTTCTCTCTTCCTACCTTGCTGCCCCAGGGATTGAACTCAGGCTGTTGGGTTTGGTGGCAAGACCCACTGAGCCGCTTACTATTCCAAAATGAGGTTCTTTCAAAAAAGTTAGTCTAGGGGTTGGGGATTTAGCTCAGTGGTAGAGCGCTTGCCTAGCAAGCGCAAGGCCCTGGGTTCGGTCCTCAGCTCTGGAAAAAAAAAAAA
>NC_034603.1:82798407-82799707 GCF_900095145.1 Mus pahari | reverse complement strand
AATAAATACATTTTAAAAAGAAAAAAAATCCAAAAAAGAATTTTAAGTTATTTGTATATGTATGGGTATTTTGACTGCATGTATGACTGAATACCATATGTATGCGGTGTCTACAGAAGCCAGAAGAGGGGTCAGATCCCCTGTAACTAGAACTGCTGAGTCATCTCTCTAACCACATCCATGCCCAGCTGAGGTCCTTAAACTGAAGGAGTGAACCCTGAGGACAACAGACCACACAAAACAAGCCAGTCACAAAGGACAGGCACTGCGTGGTTCCACTTCTGTACCTGTCCAGTACAGGCATCTCCATGAGGCCTGAAGCAGCTTTGAACTAGCAGGAGGGGAGCGGGGCTACTGCTGCTGTTGTCGGACTCTTACTATTACTGCACCGCGGCACGAGGGGTCAATGCCAGTGGGGTTGGGTTTTTTTTTTTTTTTTTTTTTTTTGGTTTTTTTGAGACAGGGTTTCTCTATATAACCCTGGCTGTCCTGGAATTCCACCAGTGGTTTTGATTGATTGATTGATTTTGATGATTTCACACACGTACAGAGTGCATTTTAGTAACTTCCACTGTGTTGCCTCTATCCATTCCCCTTCCACTCAGACTCTCATTTTCCCCCAAGAAGCCCCGATCCCATCTCACGTCAGAGTGTTACTGATCAGGTCTGCTGGGATGAGCATGGGGTGAGGGCGTTCACTGGGGCAGCGCTCCCTCTTCCGAGGCTGGGATGGTGAAAGGACACCTCTCCTCCCCCCCTCTCTCTCTGCCACCCCTAACTGCAACAGCCCTGGGGAGAGGTGTGTGGTGTGGCATCGTCTTTCTGGGACTGTCTTGCTCAGTAGTCCTGCTTGATCTTGAACTCTCAAGATCCTCCTGCCTCTGCCTCCCAAGTGCTGATCTAATGTAAGCCTCATAACTGCCTCCAAATTGTACACCTCTGAACAGCTGAAGCTGGTGTGGGGGGGGTTCCGTGGTACTCGGGGCTGTGTGCTTGCTGTGGCGGTTTGTATATGCTCGGCCCAGGGAGTCGCACTATTAGATGCTGTGGCCCTGTTGGAGTAGGTGTGTCACTGTGGGCATGGGTTTAAAGACCCCTCAATTCTATTCTTTTTTTTTGTTGTTGTTTTTGGTTTTTTTTGAGACAGGGTTTCTCTGTGTAGCCCTGGCTGTCCTGGAACTCACTCTGTAGACCAGGCTGGTCTCGAACTCAGAAATCCGCCTGCCTCTGCCTCCCGAGTGCTGGGATTAAAGGCGTGTACCACTATGCCTGGCAAGAAAACATTTTTAAATGGAACCTA
>NC_034603.1:82796344-82797504 GCF_900095145.1 Mus pahari | reverse complement strand
TGTGTGTGTGATGTTCTATGAGTGTACATGCCATAGACCACGTGTGAAGGCCAGAGAGTCAGGTCTCAGGTGTGGACAGTGAGCCCCCTCACAGGCTGAGTCACCTGCCCTTTCTCTCTGAGTCTCATTACGTCACACTGGACTTGACTTTGTTTGCTATGTAGCCCATAATGACCTTGATCTTCTGGTCCTCCTGTCCCTAACACCTCCCAAGTGCTAGGATTTAAGCTCTGCCTCATCCCTGGTTTATGTGATGATCTCAGGCTCAAACCCAGGTTCTTGTGCATCCTAGGCAAGCCCTCTACCACCTGAGCTATGCAACCAGACCCAAAGCTATTTTCTCCACCCCTCGTTGTCCCCAAGGCTTACCAAGGCTCTCCCAACACTCTCCACCCTCCACCCCACTAGGGTTACCTGGAAATAAGGGCAGTAACTACAAACAGTCCGTCTTAGGTTGGGGACACCTCAAAGCATATGTATGGGGAGAAGTGGTAGGGAAGAAAACATGGTCTGCAGCTGAACTGGGGCGGGACAACCCCGGCACCCCGCCCTGCTCCCCCCACTGTCTGAGAGACAAGGCTCTGCTTCTTTAATTCTGCTCTTTCTCTGAACCAGCAGAGTGGAGACTGTTCCCACAGGCAACAGAAAACAGCTCAGGGACCCAGAAATGGTGATGGGTGAGGTGCTGTTACCCAAAGGCAAAGCCTAGGAACTACGACACCCTCCAGCAAGCTGCTTTCCCATCGGCTGCCATCCCCATCTCCACCCCCCGCCCCTGCCCCCACCCCTGACCACTTGGCTGAGGAGGTCTGCCCTTGAGTGTTACTGGACAGTGAATCTCTTTTTTTCTTCATATGTTGTCTGGGTTTGCCGCCATGTGCTGAGTAAACCCGAGAAAAGGAACCGTAAGAAGCACCAGTCTTGGCCCTGGTGCCCACGAGAACTTCCCCTAGAACATTTCGAAAGTGTTGGGTTTTTTCATGGGTTTCACAGTAAAAACACCAATGTCTGAAACAAAACAAGAAACGCAACCATGCAAACACCCGTGCATGAAGGTTTATTATTTTTTATCTTTTTTTTTGCATGAAGTTTATTAACAGCAACATTGTTTGTTTGTTTGTTTGTTTGCTTGTTTGTTTGCTTGTTTTGAGACAGGGTTT
>NC_034603.1:82794668-82796271 GCF_900095145.1 Mus pahari | reverse complement strand
TCACTTTGTAGACCAGGCTGGCCTCGAACTCAGAAATCCACCTGCCTCTGCCTCCCGAGTGCTAGGATTAAAGGCGTGGCCACCACGCCCGGCTTTTAACAGGTACATTTTTTTGTTTGTTTGTGCATGTGCTGTGGTACACATTGTAGAGTCAAAGAACCCGTAAATGTTCTCCCCTCCACCTTGTGGGTCCCAGGAATTGAACTCAGGACATTGGCTTGAGGTCAGGACGAGCCTTTGCCCACTGAGCTATCTGTTCAGCCCAGAAACTTTATTGGTAAATACTGAAACCTGGAAACAACCAAAGCCTGCTAACAAGTGAACAGGCCACCCGAGTGGGAAGTCACGCACGCTGCGCTTGTTTATCTCAGTGCTGGAGACCCAACCCAGGGTGTGCGCATTTGCTCGGTCAGCTCCTGAGCTATGCCCCAGCCCCACAGGTAAATGCTGACCCTTCCCAGGAGAAGCTATGGAGGGGTTTTAGAAGCACCTTGCTGAGTGAATGACAGCGCCAGCAGGGAGCTGCTATGTCCCAGGGTCTGAAACAGACCTGTTTCAACCTGGATCAACAGCTCAGCAGGTTCTTGGTGACTTTGGGAACAGTGAGGATAACATACAAGGCTCTTCATCTCACTCTGACTCAGATGAAAACACATCAGTCCGAGTCTGAAGTCCCTGCCCTCAGAAAGCAGCAGCTGAGCCGGGTGTGGTGGCGCACGCCTTTAATCCCAGCACCCGGGAGGTAGAGGCAGACGGGTTTCAGGTTTCTGAGTTCGAGGCCAGCCTGGTCTACAAAGTGAGTCCCTGGATAGCCAGGGTTATACAGAGAAACCCTGTCTCCAAAACCAAAACCAAAACAAAACAACAACAACAAAATAATAATGATAAACCTACTGCTCTTGCAGAGGACCTACATTCAATTCCTGGCAGCTCACAATGACCTGGAATTCCAGCTCTAAGACATCGAATGCCCTCTTCTGGACTCCACGAGAACTGCATCATTTGTGCACACTATCCTGCCCTACAAGTACATCTAATGACAATAAAAAAATTCTTAGCTGAGCAGTGGTGCCGCACAGCTTTAATCAGAGCACTCGGGAGGCAGAGGCAGGCAGATCTCTGAGTTTGAGGCCAGCCTGGTCTACAGAGTGAGTTCCAGGACAGCCAGAGAAACCATGTCTTAAAGAGGAGGTGGGGTGGGGGTGGGAGGCAGCTTCCTAGCGATTCTGTATCACCTTAGGCTGACGGGTTTTTTGACATACGGATCTACAGAGGCATCATAGCTTGGGCATCCTGAAGTCTACCTTCTTTGTCTGAATAGATGGAGAAAGGTGAAGCCTGAGACACACAGCCAGCTCCCTTCCAACAAGCTTCCACTGACTTCTTAGAGCAGACTGCTGGGGGCCATTCCCCTCCTCCAGGGCGGCTCAGCTGGGAGTGGCCAAGCCTATTTGTTCAAGACCATGGAGACATTATTCACTCCTAGGAGGCGGGGGAAGTCCAGAAGAACTCTTAGGCGTCTGTTTCGGGTGTGATGAGGTCACAGAAGGCTTCACTTCCCCAAGCTGACGGGAACTGTTTTTTTTTTTTTTTTTTTTTTTTT
>NC_034603.1:82778421-82792828 GCF_900095145.1 Mus pahari | reverse complement strand
TTGGTTTTTCGAGACAGGGTTTCTCTGTGTAGCCCTGGCTGTCCTGGAACTCACTCTGTAGACCAGGCTGGCTTCGAACTCAGAAATCTGCCTGCCTCTGCCTCCCGAGTGCTGGGATTAAAGGCGTGCGCTACCACGCCCGGCCAGATTATATGAATTCTAAGACTACATTGATTTGGGGAAAAAAAAAAATTAAAAAATGGGTCAAGTTCAGCGAGCGCTAACATTCCACAGCCACGCTGACTTCAGAGGATCGCGCCAATGAGAGGCCGCCTAGAAGGTCGTAAAAGCCAACTTCGCCATCCGGCGTCGGAAATGCACACCCAACGAACTGTGGGACTACACCTCCCAGGAGGCTCTGCTGCTTCTCAGGGGGCGTGGCTTGGAAGCGGAAGACTACATTACCCAGCGGTCCCTCGATAGTGACATTGGATGGGCCCTCCGACGTACGACGATTCGTCCAGCGGCGGCCAGAAGCTGCACGATGATTGGCCCAGCGGCCTGTCAGTTACTGGCAAGTGCAGTTAAGTTTTGCTGTTGGGCTACACTGAGATGGAGTGTGAACTGAGCTTGAGGAGCCCGGCCGAGCCTCAAGTGTCAGGTGAGTGGACCTCTGGCTTTGCTCTCCTCCTGGTACTCTCGGGGGCCGTTACCCCCACTCCGTGTGTCGGGACACAGAAGGGCAGGTATCCACGTGGGGCGGGGACGGATGCTCACGAGGCACACCTGACCCCAGGAGCATCTTGAGACACGGAAGGCGAATCCCTCCCACCACCACTCACCATCGTAGGCGTTTGCCCATGGGGTGTGCACTGCCCCGGACTCACGGAGAAGCCCTCCCCACCCCACCCCACCCCCGGAACGCCTGGATAGTGTACTCACGCGGGGCTGTCTGCAGAGCTCCTCAGCAGATCACATGGGCTCTCTTAGTCATCGAAGGACACCTGTCCACCCGACAGTGGAGTCTGAGGTAGAAAAAACGGCAGGGTGAAGAAACTCGCTTGCACCCCCATCACTGCCACTCAGGCACTCAGGTCAGCAGACGCCCTGTCTTAATCCTGCATTTATATATATTTATATTATAAATCATTTTTATCTGTTTAGATAGCAGGACTGTTAGTGCACGAAGGTTTTTGAATAAACAGGAGATTAATTTTTCCCTTTACTTATTTTTGTTATTGGTTTGCGACCGTATAACCCTGGCGAGACTCGAACTTGTTATGTTCTAAGGGTGACCTTGAACTCTTGGTCCTCCCGCCTCCAACCTTCCAAGTGCTGGTTTTTGGAGAGTGAACCCAGGGTATGTTACCAGATGTGATCCTTTCTTAGCCCGGGTTGTAAAAATGTTTGTGTTTTTTAGTTTTCTGGAAGACAAACACTTTTTAAAGCTTTTTAGGTGTGTGTGACTTACTGGTTTTTGTCACTTAATTTGATGAGCAGTTTGAGTCAGGCAGTCAGACGTCATCTCCCACTTCCCACAAGGGAAAGCTGAGTTGGTATTTTATTTTATTTAATTGTCTTTTTACTTTTATTTTGCTGTGAATGAGCATTTTGCCTGCATGTATTTCCCCACATGCATGCCTGGGGCGGGAGAAAGAGCTTCAGATCCCCAGAGACTGGAATGACTGCTGTGAGCCTTCTTGTGGGTACTGGGAATCAAACCTAGGTCCTCAGTAAGAGCAGCAGCCAGAACCTGGGGGTAGTGGCACACGCCTTGAATCCCAGCACTGAGGTAACAACCCAGAGATGGGGGACGGGGGTGTCTCTAATTTCAAGGCCAGCCTGGTCTACAGAGTGAGTTCCAGGATAGCCAGGGCTACACAGAGAAACCCTGTCTCCAAAAACAAAACCAAAAATCAACAATAACAAAAGCACAGTAGCCAGTTCCCTTGACTTAGGTCTTCCAGCTTGGCAACTGGTACCCTCACCTGCTAAGCCATCTGTATGCATACAGGCTTTTATTTTTTTGTAACAATGGGTTTATAAACTCGGGGCTTTGTGCATAAAAGGCAGGGACTCTACCCTGAGCTCTACTGTGACCCCTTTTGGTGCTGGGGAGCGGGACCCAGGGACTTGTATATGTTTGGCTAGCATTTTGCCTTTTGTCTGAATTTCTGAATTTCTTGGGATGAGGTCTTATATAGATAGCCCAGGCTGGCTCCCAGTCCTCTTGCCTTCGCCTCCTGGGTGCTAGGTTACAGGTGTGAGTCACGGCTTTCCTTTTAGCCTTTATGTTAAGACAGAGTGGAGCTGTGTAGTCCAGGCTGGCCCTCACACTGTGGTCCTTCTGCCTCAGTCTCCCTAGGAGTCAAAACCCAGTTTTCTGGACCTGTCTCCAGCAATGCAGAAGTGCTCATTTCTAGAAATCCGGACACAACAGCCTCTCCCACTTTGTGTTTGGTTTGAACGGTGCAGTTCCCGGCTGGGTTTGCCGGCAGACTCGATAGCTTCCCAGCGTCTGTGGACAGCGAGCCAGGACGCCTGCATCTCTGCTGTCTCTCCTCCTAGACTGCGGGAAACTTGAGACCATGAAGGACTGGGCAGCCCAGTCACCCCTAAGACGGTTCAGTGACTTAGTCCTCTGTCCTGGTTTAGCCCGACTGACTCTCCCAGGGGAACCTTCTGGAAGAGTTCCAGGGTGAATGAGAGAAGGAGGGGAACAGAGTGACCTGGCCTCCTGGTCACTGCTTGTTCCAGCTGCGGGCTAATTTGATGGTCTTTTCAAAGACTTCTCTTTTTAGGTGTTTGTTTGTTTTGTTTCGGAGGGTGTCTTAAAGTTCTTTCGCTGTGAAGCGATGCCATGAGCACAACAACTTTTTGCTTTGTTTTTTTTTTTTTAAATATGTTTATTTAGTTAATGTATTATATGAGTACTCTGTCTTCATGCACACCAGAAGAGGGAATCAGATCCCATTACAGATGGTTGTAAACCACCATGTGGTGACTAGGAATTGAACTCAGGACCTCTGGAAGAGCAGTCAGTGCTCTTTACTACTGAACCAGCCATCTCTTCAGCCTTGTTCAAGATCTAGTTACGGATGGTTGTGAGCTACCATGTGGTTGCTGGGATTTGAACTCAGGACCTTCGGAAGAGCAGTCACTCCTCTTAACCGCTGAGCCATCTCTCCAGCCCCCTTGCTTTGTTTTTGAGTCATGATTTCTCCATGTAGCCCTGGTTGTCCTGGAACTCAGATCCACCTGCCTCTGCCTCCCGGGTGTGTGTGGGGGGGAGGAGGGGGAGTGATGATTAAAAAGGCAAGTGCTGGGCCTCACAGCAACATTATAAAGGAAAACTTTTAACTGGGAATGGCTTACAGTTGAGAGGTTTCGTCCACTGTCACGGTAATGGGAAGCATGGTGGCATGTAGGCAGACATGATGCTGGAGGAGCAGGCAGTAGGAAAAGAGACAGACAAACAGACACTGGGCTTGGCTTGAGCTTCTGAAACTTCAAAGCTCACCTCAAGTGACACACTTTTTCCAACAAGGCCACACCTACTCCAGCAGGGGCACACACCTCCCAGTAGTGCACCTTACTGTTGTTATTCAGAATACCACAGGACGGGGTTCCTGCTACCTTAACTGTTGCTGGCCTGGAGTCTCAAGTGCTGGGTGGGATTACAGTGGAAGGAAGCATGAAGAAGACACTTGGGAGTGACTTTGGATAATGGTAGCCTGACTAGAATTATATTCTTTTTTTTTTAAAGATTTATTTATTTATTATGTGTAAGTACACTGTAGCTGTCTTCAGACACTCCAGAAGAGGGCGTCAGATCTTGTTAAGGATGATTGTGAGCCACCATGTGGTTGCTGGGATTTGAACTCAGGACCTTTGGAAGAGCAGTCAGTGCTCTTAACCACTGAGCTATCTCTCCAGCCCAGAATTATATTCTTAATTTAATAAAATTTAGATTCATTTATTTCATGCATCTGAGTGTTTTGCTCACCTTCATGTATGTGTGCACACCATCTGCATGCCTGGTGCCTGTGGAGGTCAGAAGAGGATCTGGGATGACCCAGGATTGGAGTTATAGATAGCTGTGGGCTGCAGTGTGGGTGCTGGGAATCAAACCAGGTCCTCTGCAAGAGTAACAAGTGTTCGTAATCTCTAGGCCATCTCTCCAGCCCTAAGTTTATTTTTAATTATTAGTGTGTGTGTGTGTGTGTGTGTGTGTGTGTGTGTGTGTATGTGTATGTGTGTTGGGTGTGTGTCAGTCCCTGCACACACATATATGCAGGGACACTCAGAGGCTAGAAGAGAGCACTGGATCTCTTGGAGCTAGAGTTAAAGGTGCTTGAACCATGTGGACCCTGGGATGTGAATTCCAGTATCCACGATTAAGCAACAAGTGTTCTTCACTGAACCTCCATCCCTGGTATATGATTGATCTTTTCTGTTACTGGATATGGAAGGTTCAACAATTAAATAAAGACTATGTTTCCATAGGCTTGCATGGGGGGGGGTTGGTTTTTTTTTTTTTTTTTGAGACAGCGTTATTCTGTGTAGTCCTAGTCGTTTCTGGAACCTGCTCTGTAGACCAGGCTGGCCTCAAACAGAGATCCACCTGTCTCTGTCTCCCAAGTGCTGGACTATAGGTGTGTGCCACCACTGTCCCATTCTGCAGGCTTCTATTCTAATCACGGAGGACAAGAAGCAGCATCCCTCGGGAGAAAGGCTGGGCAGGGTGGGCTGCTGCAGGAGGTGGCACCTGAGGAGAGGCCCTAAGGAAGCTGTCTTCACTCTGTGGCTTTTACACTTAGCTTGATACTCATGGACATTGGACGGACCAGAGGCAGGGATGGTTGGCTATGACGCCAAAGCAGATGTCAGGAGTAACTCCAAGTTGGAGGTGGCGGTGGCGGGATCAGTGTCAGGACTTGTCACCCGTGCCCTGATCAGCCCTTTGGACGTCATCAAGATCCGTTTCCAGGTACCCTTCCCCCACTGTTCCTTGTGATGGGCTAGCGGGCAGGGTTAGTCCCAGCAAAGGCAATTCCCAAAACTTAGAATTCTGTCAAGGTGAAGTATTTCTTTTCCCCTTGTCAGTTACCCCACCCCACCCCCTGACCTTTTATATTTTAATCCCTAGCTCCAGATTGAACGCCTGTGTCCAAGTGACCCCAATGCCAAATACCACGGAATCTTCCAGGCAGCCAAGCAGATTCTGCAAGAGGAGGGCCCAAGAGCATTCTGGAAAGGACATGTTCCAGCCCAGATTCTGTCCATAGGCTACGGAGCTGTCCAAGTAGGTATCAGGGAGCCTAATCGGTCGGGTCCTTGGCGTCACGTTGCTCCATGGAGCAGAGAAGGGGCAATGATTTTGGTGGCAAGCCCTACTCTGCCAATTTGCCTTCATGGGAAATCTGCTCTAACCACCTGAGGACATTATTGGTTAGCTACACCTTAGGCCTTCCCTCCCCATCCTGTTTGCTTTCCCTCTCCTGACTGTCCCAGGGGTACTGAGGGGTACTACATTTTTCTTCTTTCAATTTCAGATTACTTTTTGTTTATTTCTTCAGTGGCGAAGTGGGAGGCACGCTTGCTAAACAATTCCTGCCAGGGTGTCAAGGCCAGAGAACAATTTAACAGGGGTCAGTTTCTCCTTCTGTCCTTGTGTCTCTCCTTCATCCTGTGAGGTAGATCCTGTCATCTTTCTGATTCTCCAGAAGAGAAGGCTATGACAGAACAGGTCCTAGGGTTCACTTGGGGTTTGGTTTTTGTTTTGTTTTGTTTTTGGGGTTTTTGAGACAGGGTTTCTCTGTATAGCTCTGACTGTCCTGGAACTCACTCTGTAGACCAGGCTGGCCTCAAACTCAGAAATCCGCCTGCCTCTGCCTCCCGAGTGCTGGGATTAAAGGCGTGCGCCACCACGCCCGGCTTGTTTTGGGGTTTTTTAAGACAGGATTTCTCCATGTAACAAAGCCCTGGCTGTCCTCAACTCAATTTATAGACCAGACTAGCCTAAAACTGACAGAGATCTACCTGCCTCTGCCTCCCAAGTGCTGGGATTAGTGTTGTGCACCGCCGTGCCTGGCCTCTCTGCTGTATTTTTTGAAACAGTGCTTCTCCCTAAACTTCACTGACTTGGCGAGACTGGCTGACCAGCAAGCCATATGGATCCTTGTGTCTCTATCGCTGTCACCACTGGCTCTGGAATTACAGGCATGCACTAGGGCACCCTGTTTCATATGTGGGTGCTGGAGCTCAAATACTTTACCAAGTAAGCTGTCGTTGTTGTTTGATGCTGTGTTGTTTGTATGATAGGTACCCAGAGCCTGTGTTGGCCTGTGTTACCTCCCACTGAACCACACCTTAGGCTGGTCCATTTCCTCCCTTTCTTTGATTTTTTTATTTTGGGGGGAGGTTTGAGACAGTGTTTCTCTGTGTAGCCCTGGCTGTCCTGGAATTCACTTTGTAGACCAGGCCTGGCCTCGAACTAGAAATCCTCCTGCTTCTGTCTCTCAAGTGCTGGGATTAAAGGCGTGCGCCACCATGCCCGGCATCCTTTCTTTGATTTTTAAAGATTTTTCAGTTGTGTGTATGCGGGTGGGGTGTGTGAATATGAGAGCTGGTCCCCTGGAGCTGGAGGTACAGGCAGCAGCGAGCTTCCGGATGTGGGCACTAGGAACTGAATTCTGAGGAAGTACTGAGCCATCGTCCCATTTCCCTTCCTTATCTCTGGGTACCTGGCTTGACTCAAGTGGTAGGACATGCGTCTTATCTACCCTGCCCACAGGTAACAGTAAGGCATCTGAGTACACAGAATGGCGCGTTCTCCTCCCGGGGAGCTGTGTCCTTGGGGGTGAGCACGTCCTCAGTCCTTCCCACTTGCTTTTGCAGTTTTTGGCCTTTGAAGAGCTGACTGAGCTGCTCTACCGAGCCAACTTGTACCAAACCCACCAGTTCTCAGCGCACTTTGTGTGCGGCGGCCTGTCTGCTGGCACAGCCACCCTCACCGTACACCCTGTGGACGTCCTGCGTACCCGCCTTGCTGCTCAGGGTGAGCCCAAGGTGAGCGGTCAGGACCAGGGAGGGGAGCCTAGCTGAGGGGAGAGCTCAGGAGGTGGGGCTCCTGTCCCTCTAGGAAACGAAGCTGGGAACGCCTTGCATTCTCCACCCAGCAGCACTCTGCAAGGGTCCATTTCTCCCGTGGCCCATAGCCTTCCAGGGAGATACAGCCTGCAGGACCACAACAGGACAAGTGTCCAGCAGTGGGCCGAGTGAAGGCAGGCGTCCGGGGACTTGGGACTCAGGAAAAGCCGTAATGTCTTCAGGGTCTCCTCACTGGTTGAAGGACATGGCGTGGCTGAGTCCCTGTCTGGGAAGAACTTACTGACAGCATTGGGCCAAGCCGATGTCCTCTCACTGTGAGCAAACACTTTGACAAAAGCTACTTAGGGGAGAAAGGGCTCAGCTTGGCCCCCAGTCGGAGGGGGCTGCCCGCCCTGTCGGAGAAGCCTGCTGCCTTTGTCCTCTGACCACCACATGTACAAAAAGTGTGCCTATACCCCCTCCCCCCCACAAGAACTAAACATAGCGGCTGCAGAGGGGACTTATGATTCTGAGCATTGGCTGCGGTTCTCAAGGCCCAGGTTCAATCCCCAGCACCCACAGGCATCTCACAAACACCTGCAACTCCCGTCTCTGGGGATCCAAAGCCACTTTCTGGCCCCCACAGGTCCTGCATGTGAGACAGACATACCTAGAGGCCTTCTAATGCTGCAGTGAAACCCATGGCCAAGTGCAGGTTGGAAGGCAAAGCTTGTTCATCTTGTGCTTCCACATCGGTGTTCATCATGAGAGGGAGTCAGGACAGGGGCTCTCACAGGGCAGGGCCCTGGAGGCAGGAGCGGATGCAGAGGCCATGGAGGGGCTGCTTACTGACTTGCTTCCCCTGACTTGCTCAGCCTGCTTTCTTATAGAACCCAGGACCACAGGCTGGGCCTTCCCCATCAGTCACTAATAAAATGCCTACAGCCTGGTCTCATGGCTTTTTCCTTTTTTCCTCCTCTCAGACAACTCTAGTTTGTGTGCCAAGTGAACATAATATCAGCCAGCACAACATCCATACTCATAAAGTCAAAACTATAAATGTTCTTTAGAAATATCAGTGTGGGTGTGTCTCAAGTCCGTCCATCCTACGGCTGCATTGGTGGCGAGAGGACATTTGGTTTAGAAATGGTTCTGGTTTTGTTTGGCCATCGTGTTACTCAGGATGGAGACTCCAGTTGGGAAACATTCTAACGATATTTGATTGCAAAAACAAAGTCCTGTAGGAACAGTCTGGAAGACGGGATGGGGCAGAAGAGCCAAATAGCTGCGTATAATTCACTGGAGAGTTGGAGGTTGGGGTGACTGCCCTGGAGGAGAAACGGGGTGAGGGTTGAGTCGGTCTCAGCAGTGTGTTGGCTGCTGGGTTAGAGAGAGGTGGGTGAGCCGGGCGTGGTGGCCACGCCTTTAATCCCAGCACTCAGGAGGCAGAGGCAGGCGGATTTCTGAGTTTGAGGCCAGCCTGGTCTACAGAGTGAGTTCCAGGACAGCCAGAGCTATACAGAGAAACCCTGTCTTGAAAAACCAAAGTGAGAGAGAGAGAGAGAGAGAGAGAGAGAGAGAGGGAGAGAGAGAGAGAGAGAGAGAGAGAGAGGAGAGAGAGAGAGAGAGAGAGAGAGAGGTGGGTGACGAGAACCCAGCTTGTCCTACTTCCTGTTACTTCCTGACTCTTGGGGAAAGATCATAGAGAGGAAAAGGTGGCCCCAGTATCAGGCAGGAGACCACGTGATACCTCTCCTAACTGCAGGGCCTCGGTCTGGGCCGACCTGCTCTGAGCCCCAGCACAGCTGAGAAGCAGTCATTCACACAGAAGACCCGAGTCACCAAATTCTCAAACAGGCCAGCTTCCCCTGGCCTGGCCTGCAGTCCTCTCAGAGTAACCTGCCGCGAGCCTGTGGGGCATTTCCCATCAGTCTGCACCCTGCTCCCTGCCTTCCTGGGAAGGATTTTGAAGTGAGCCGTCCACTCTCTGCCATTTTTTTTTTTTTTTAAAGATTTATTTATTTATTACATGTAAGTACCCTGTAGCTGTCTTCAGACACTCCAGAAGAGGGCGCCAGATCTCGTTATGGATGGTTGTGAGCCACCATGTGGTTGCTGGGATTTGAACTCAGGACATTTGGAAGAGCAGACGGGTGCTCTTACCTGCTGAGCCATCTCACCAGCCCCACTCTCTGCCATTCTTGTTTGCGATCTCCTTGGAAGACCTAGGCAGGCTTTGTTGCCGGTGGCTTTCCCTCAAGCCCTGGCACAGTGGCCTCCAGAAGTCCGGTGGCTCCCTTTGCAGTCCACAGGACATAAACTTTCAAAGATTTATCCTATTTTATGTATGTGGGTATTTTACGCCTGTGCATTATGGTGTCATGCAGGCTCGGAACTGGCGAGCTGCTGTGTGGGCTCTGGGACCTGAACCTTGGTCTTCCCCAAGAGCAGATGACAAGTCCTGATGGTTCTAGAAGGAAAGTTGTCAGAAAGCCACCCCCTTTTATTTCTTTGTTCAGTTTGGAGGCAGGGTCCCCCTAAATTGCTCAAGCTGGGCCTGAGTCCTATGCAGATCAGCTGACCTTGAAGTCCTAGAGGTGCACCTGCCTCTCTGCCTTTTGAGTGTCAGGATTCCAAGTGTGTACTTCTAGCTGTGCCCAGTTGGCCTTAGACATTTTTCTTTAAGATTTTGGTTTTGTGTGTATGGGTGTTTTGCCCACAAGTATGTCCATGCTCTGTGGACACGTAGTGCTCATAGAGGCCAGAAGCGGTTGTTGGGTGCCCTGGAACGGGAGTTAATGGCAGTTGTTAACTGCTGCGGTGCTGCTGGGAACCAGACCTGGATTCTCTGCAAGAGCAGCAAATTCTCGTAGTCACTGAGCCATCTATCCTGTCCCTGGCCTCGACGCTGGGCCCTCCTGCTTCTATACTAAGTGCTTGGACTGTGGCGTACGTCACCATACTCAGATGCCCTTTTGAGATAGGGTCTTATTTACTCCAGGCCGGCCTTGAACTCCTGACCCTCCTACGTCCACCTGTCAAGTGCTAGGACTGTGCCATTACACCCAGCCACCACCACCCCCTTACCTTTCTCTCTAGTTTTCCTAGACTGAACAGGAAAAGCAAGCTAAGCTTCTGGAAGCTGGGCTTTAGATAAGAAAAGATGCGTTTGGGCTGCTTGTGGGCAGAAACCGCCTCACGGGGTTCACTCACATTGTGCATGTGTGTGGGCAGATCTATAACAATCTGCGAGAGGCCATACGGACCATGTATAAGACCGAGGGCCCCTTCGTCTTCTACAAAGGCTTGACTCCCACCGTGATCGCCATCTTCCCCTACGCGGGCCTGCAGTTCTCCTGCTACCGCTCCTTAAAACGTGCCTATGACTGGCTCATACCACCAGACGGAAAGCAAACAGGTGAGATGCCCGCAGCCCGGCCTGGGCCGCAGCTTCTGGGGACCTTCAGGGCAGTGCATTTCCTGTTGGAAGCTAAGGCCCCTGGCTCTTCAGCAAGTCCTGTAGCGTAGAGGAGCTTGCCTCCGGCTCTCCCATACCTCCCCCCGGCTTCCGGAAGGAGGCCTGTTTCCAGGGAATGGTCCTGCTGTCCAGTTTTTTGTCAGAAGCCCAACCTACAAGTTGCGGGTTTTGGTTTTGAATTTTCCTTTTTACTTCTGTGGTTCCTGTTTGGGGGTGAGGGACACAGTGTTCCCCCTCTCTTTCTGTGACTCAGGCTCTGTGCCTTCTGGTAGGAATGACAGCACGGGGACCCGCTGCCAAGCTGGCTAATGTGCCTGTATGGCTCTCTGCGCAGTGATTCTCTGCCTTTGAGAAGCAGGAATGCTTGCGGAGTGTCCTTCTGTGATGGAGTATGGGTATTGTCTGTCTGTCTGGTCTGTCTGTGTACTGTGTGTGTGTATGTGTGCGCCTCGTGCCCTTGGAGGCAAGAAGAGGTCATTGGATCCCCTAGAACTGGAGTTACAGGCAGTTGTGAGCCATCATGTGGTGCTGGGGGTGGAATCCAGGCCCTCTGGAAAAACAGCCAGTGCTCTTAACCGCTGAGCCACCTCTCCAGCCCAGGTTTATTTTCTTTCTTTCTTTCTTTCTTTTCTTTTTTTTTTGGCTTTTCGAGACAGGGTTTCTCTGTGTAGCCCTGGCTGTCCTGGAACTCACTCTGTAGACCAGGCTGGCCTCTAACTTAGAAATCTGCCTGCCTCTGCCTCACAAGTGCTGGTATTAAAGGTGTGCGCCCCCACGCCCGGCCCCCTGGTTTATTTTCTTATTCAGGTGTCTATGTGTGTATGGTGTGTGTGTGTGTGTGTGTGTGTGTGTGTGTGTGTGTGTGTGTATGTAGGGAAGAGGTACCCAAAGGGGCCAAAAGATCCCCTGGAGTTGTAGTTTCAAGCAGTTGTGAGCTGTCTGACGTCAGTGCTGGGAACAGAACTTGTTTTTTTCTGGAAGAGCAGCAGGTGCTCTAAACCCTGAGCAGTCCCTATCTGCCCCCTCCCCTGACATGTTGTCTGCCTTCACCCTTCCTTCTCAACATGGTGTCTCTGGTTCAGGGAACCTTAAAAACCTGCTTTGTGGCTGTGGCTCCGGAGTTATCAGCAAGACCCTTACGTATCCCCTGGACCTCATCAAGAAGCGCCTGCAGGTGGGCGGGTTTGAACATGCCCGGTCTGCCTTTGGCCAGGTAAGCCATCCTGTGCGGCTGGATCAGTGACCCTGTCCCTGCTGTGGTCTTCTGTAGCTTTATTTCTGTGCATAACTACGCCTGCACATTTTTACAAAAACAAGGTTAGCTTGGTGGTGGTGATGATGGTGCATACCTTTAATCCCAGCACTTGGAAGACAGAGGCAAGAAGATCGCTAATTTTAAGGCCAGCCAGGTCTACAGAGCAAGTTCTAGGTCAACCAGTGCTACACATGGAAACCCTCTCAGAAAGAAAAAAAAAATTAAAAATAAGGTTACACAATGCTAGGTTTTGTAACCTTATTTTTCTATCTACCAAGGTGTCCCAAAGAGAGCTTTGATTTTAGACTGGGAGAAATGGCAAGAGCCCAGGACAGAGGCCCTTTTCCTGATGGGGAGACTAGTGCAATCTGGCTAGCTGGAGGGAGGGAGGGATGCTCATGGGGCACTCATGGAGGACCAGCGTGAGCCAAATGTTGAAATGCTTTGAATACCAGCCAGACTTGGATTTGAGGCTGGATGGTGGCCTTGGCGCATAACACAGGGAGGGGCTTGGCGACATAGGCCAGGCTAGAGGTGGGCACCAGTCAGGGAAGATCTAGTGATGGCCCTCTTCAGACCCGCTGCCCAAGGGAAGCCGGATAATGAGGTGGAGACTCCAAGATGGGCCAGAGCTATCACTGCACAATGGAAGGAAACCAGTCAGATATTTCCTTACCAGGAAGGCGCGCTCTCCAGCTGCTGACCCCCAGGCCCTTCCTCAGTTACAGCATGCACTAGAAGGAGTGAGGAACTCCCTCCTCCAGGGCCTCCTCCATCCCGTAAGCAGTTACTGGGAGCTGCCTTGTCCTGGCTGGGCAGTCATGGTTTCAGTCACTGCTTCCTCCTCAGCCTCTACCTTCCTCTCCCCAGGTGCGGAGCTACGGGGGCCTCCTGGACCTCACCCGGCAGGTGCTACAGGAAGAAGGCACCCGGGGCTTCTTCAAGGGCCTGTCCCCCAGCCTGATGAAGGCTGCGCTCTCCACTGGGTTCATGTTCTTCTGGTACGAGCTCTTCTGTAACCTCTTCCACTGCATAAGGAGGGAAGACAGATAGTTGTGAGGCTGGAGGGGCCTAAGGAGGGACCCGACAAGACTTGGCTCTGAGCTCATACTGAACAATGGCTGCTGCCCGGTTGGCCTTCTAGGCCAGCTGCTGGGAGCATGAAGGCATCCGGAGCTGAAGGCAGAAGGAGGCAAGGGACTTTGCTGAACAGAAGGACGAGAGAAGCGGGTGCTTGCACTGTAAAAAGAAGGCCTAGGTGGAGGAGCCTGGTGTGCGTGAGTCTCGCCTCCGACCAGCCCAACCCAGAAGGAACTGGCCATCATTTTCCTGTAGTCCTGGTTTTGGGGAGAACGCTCCTAGTCCTGATAGGACCATACTGGAGTGCAGACGGATGGGCCCGGCTCTTTGCACAATTCTAACATACACAACTTGGTCTGCTCCTCCTGCCAACTTATTTAATAGACATTAAAGTAAAAGGCGTGTTCCTTGTGTCACTCCTACAGCTCAGGAACCACACCCCATCTGAGGGAGGATGATGGGAGGGAGCCTTTCTGGCTTGCAGCCCTGAGGTAGCCATGCTCCTCAGCTTAGGGGGAGAACCCTGTCATGCGGGTAGCTTCTGAACTCCAGGGCCCAGACCTTTGTGTCTGTGAGGCTCCACAACAGGTCAGGAAGGAAACTGAGACAGAAGGTGGGAAGTGAAGAGGATGTGCTCAGTGGGAGACAGGAGTGGCTCCCCTCCCCCTGGAGTGCAGGGGCCATCACCAGCTCTGCACACATGCTGCACACCATATCCTCTAACCCCAGATGGGCCTCAGGCCCAGAGCATGGGATGTCCGACTGCCTGGTGAGGCGTGGTTGGCACCTGTCGGGAGAGCCAGGGATCCAGATGAAGACGGAGCTTTCTGTTCACAGGCATGGGAGAAGAATCACGTGACTGCTGTCTTTCCCATGCTCGAGCCTAGTGGTGGGGTTGGACTAGAGAGGGAAGGGAGAGGTGATTTCTTGATTTTGTGGGATTCCAGCCCCTGCCATAACTTGGATTGTAATACCTGCTAGGAAAGGCCCTGATGGTGAAAACTGGGGCTCTGCCCTGTCTGTTAGTCCCACTCTCTCCTCTGTGGTCCACTGTAGCCCTCCCCTAGTGGTTGAACCTTTTCTGATCTCGGCTTCTGATTCTGAAGACCCAGGGAGGGCTGTTGGCTTCCTGGGCTTGGAGCAACAGGAGTGTTTTGTGACCCTATTGCTGGAGAGGTGTGAATAAATTTATATACCAGAGAAGAGGCTGACTACAGACCATTGTAAGGATCCCTAACCCTAACCTGTTTCAGGGCTTCTACTGCTATGAAAAACACCATGACCAAGAAGCAAGTTGGAGAGGGAAGGGTTTATTCAGCTTACACTTCCACATCACTGTTCATCACCAAAGGAAGTCAGGACAGGAACTCAAGCAGGGCTGGAGCCTGGAGCTGATGCAGAGGCCATGGAGGGAGCCGCTTACTGGCTTGCTCAGCCTGGACCACCAGCCCAAGGATGGTACCACCCACAAAGGGCTGGGCCCTTCCCCATCAATGACTAATTACAAAAGTGCTCCACAGGCTTGCCTGCAGCAGGAGTTTATGGAGGTTCCCCCCCCCCCC
>NC_034603.1:82756252-82777266 GCF_900095145.1 Mus pahari | reverse complement strand
GACAGGGTTTCTCTGTGTAGCCCTGGCTGTCCTGGAACTCACTTTGTAGACCAGGCTGGCCTCGAACTCAGAAATCCTCCTGCCTCTGCCTCCCGAGTGCTGGGATTAAAGGCATGCACCACCATGCCTGGCAAATTTTTTCCTTTTAAGAAGTCTTATTGAAGTAAATTCCGTGCTCCTCATTACCCCGCCCTCAGGACCTTCTCGAGCTTTTTTTGTACCTATCACCCTGAGGGCTGGCTGTGGCAACTCTGCCGCGAGCTTTGGCTCCTGGTCCTCTGTGCGCAGCAGTGATGCCCCGACTTCCCCCCAGGAAAGACCCAGGGCCCTTTATCTTGGCTGCTCCTTTGGTTTAAAACTTATTTTGCCGGGAGTGGCAGGAGAGGGAGTTGCCAGTGTGCCTCAGCCCTTGCCCTCCGCTTTAACCGGCCAAACCCCAGACGACTACGCCCCTCCTCCCGGCCAGGCCACGCCTTCCCGAGGCTCCTCCCACGCTGCACGGCCGGGGAGTCTCTGACCTAGTTCACCTGAGCCCGGCAAGGGACATGGTGACCCCGGCGCGGGGTACGACCCGGCAAGACCAACGACTTCACGCGAATCTCAGGGCAGGTCCAGCCCAACGCTCGGAGACTTTCGCGGTCAGAAACAAGGCGGAGGTGCGCCGGGTGGGAAGGGGACAGAGGCCGGTGAGCTCTCAGCGCGCGGCGGTGGCGGTGTCGCAGTTGTCGGGTGCTGATCCGTCTCCGCGCCAAGCGAGGGAGCGGCCCGGGGCGGCGGCGGCGGGGTGCGGAGGCGAGGGCGAGCCGTGGCCGGCAGGCGGCGCTCGCGAGTCGCCCTGGCGCCGCAACGCGAGAAGAGCTCCGCCGCCGCGCGGTACCACGCCGGGCGCGCCCCAGACGCAGGCGCCCTCCCACGCGGGCCGGCCCTGGCTCAACGGCTGCAGGGGTGGGCTCTGTGGGCAGGACGCACTGGAAACGCTGGGAGAGAGGGGCTCGGAGCCCTGCTGGTATCAGGATCTGCGGCTTGGACTGAGCCAGCGTCCTCCGTGCTAGATGATGAGGGCGAGTCTGACGTTTACCTCTCTCCACACCCAGTTCAGTATTTACTCCCCGAAATTTACCCCGATACTGACTGCCGATAACCCAGATCCCGCTGCGATCGTAGGTGAATTCCCGCTTCACTTCTCATATGTAACCCAGAAGCCTGGGTTTCCTTCAGTTGAGCAGCAGGTGGCTACTTGGTGCTCAACTACTCCGCCCGAAGCCAAGTTTGGTGGGCACTCAGCCAAGCACTGAACGCGACAGAAAGTCCAGTTCCACCCGTCCCAAGGCCTGGTCTGCCCGGCCCAGTGCCTACAGGACTAGAATCCGGAGCTTTGTGGTTCACCCTTGAAGCCTCAACCCTCTTTGCTTCTCAGGTGCTGTCCTTAGTTTCAGGCCAGTGAAAACCTGTCGGGCCTAGACCGTCATGGGCGAGGCCACTAGAGATGATTATAAAATCCAGTCCTTTGATGCAGAGTCTCAGAAGCTGCTGAAGACCGCGCTCAAAGGTGAGCCTCCCACCCACCACTAAATTTGCCAAGTTGACAGAAAACTATCCAGCACACTACCAGAGTCAGACTTGATGAGCCAGTGAGGTTCCCAGACGCATATTCTGTTTGGGTAAGAGCCGCGCTGGGGGGCTGAGGCCCAGAGCCAGGCAATGCCCGAGCCCTTCCTTGGCTCTCAGAGTAAGTCACAACCTAATTTTCGCCACATTTAAGCTAGTATTTTGGAGAATGAATCACAGAGATCTAAGATCAGAAAGCCTTTAAGTGCCCATGAAAGAGGACACTGCTTTCTCTTTAAAGGCTTTGCATTTGGTGCAGTCCGCACCCTTGAATGTAGGGAGATCCCTGGTTTGGACAGAGATTGGAGAATCAGCCTGGCAGAGGGGATATGTAATTGCCTGGCCCTTCCGCTGTAACACGCGGGACAGAAGTTTGGCAGAACAATTAACAGTTGCCACCACGCGCTAAGCTAAACATTTTGGAGAAGTCTCCATACAGCTACTCATGTCTGGAGCCTCTGTTTTGAGAACACACAAGCCACGTTCATGGTGCATGCCTGTAATCCCAGCAGATTACATGGTGCATGCCTGTAATCCCAGCAGATTACATGGTGCATGCCTGTAATCCCAGCAGATTACAGAGGTAGGAGGGTTAGCACAAATTCAAGGCCAAACTGCTCAACACAGACAGTGCCTGTGGGAGGAGAGATGGCCCAGTGGTTTAGAGCATTTGTGTACTCTTAACCCCAGCAAGTAGGAGGCACAATAGCTGGGGCTGCTTAATGAGATGCTGTCACCAAAACAGAACAGAACAGAAAGCCGTAAAGAACACTTGACTCGCAGAGGACCTCGGGAGGCTCGATACCATTGGTAGCTCAGTTCTCAGGATCCCGTGCCGTCCTCTGATTATTGGTATCAGGCAAACACCTGGCATGCATATATACATGCAAGAAAATATTCATACATATGACATGAATGAACTTTTAAAAAAAAATTACATGGTGAGCTTGAGGCCAGCCAGAGCTAAATTGCAAGACAAGACTATCTCTTAAAAAAAAAATGTAGGTGAGATGGCTCAGTGGTTGAGAGCACCGACTGCTCTTCCAAAGGTCCTGAGTTCAAATCCCAGCAACCACATGGTGGCTCACAACCATCCATAACAAAAATCTGATGCCCTCTTCTGGAGTGTCTGAAGACAGCTACAGTGTATACACACATATAAAAAATAAATAAATCTTTAAAAAAAATGTAGAAGGCTTGGCATTTAGTGTTCGCCATCAAGGTAGTGCCAGAAAATAAAAGATGTGTAGCCTAAGAAACTACACTTGTGCTTTGGTCTCCTGCAGCCTCCTAGTCCTACATTCATTGATTTATTAGCATAGGATCTCTCCCTGGCAGGCCTGCCCCTTCTGCCTAAGGATTGGGATAAAAGGTTTGCACCATTCCTGGCAGAGTACAAATAGGTTTTTGTTTGTTTATGTGTATACCTGCTCGTCTGCTTGTGAACCACACATACACTGTGCCTGTGGAGGCAAAGGAGGGTAGCCGAGCCTCTGGAACTGAAGTTCTAGGTGCCCGTGAACTGCCAGCGTGGAAGCTGGGAATCAAACCTGGGCTCTCTGCAAAGCAAGTGCTCTTACCCACTGAGGCATGGCTTTATCTGTTTTCTGATTGGGCAGCCGGGGTCCTGACAGTGAGAGCTGCCCTGCCCTCGCTCAGAATGGTTATAACCACCTTCTCTGGAGAATATGTTTTTTTTGGTTTGGTTTGGTTGCCTTGTCTCTAGTCTTTGGTCCACACATAGTAGGCATATTGCTTGTTCCCTAAATTACGCCCTTTATGCCCTCAACTTTAAAGACAGGGTCTCGCTGTGTAGCCCTGGCTGGCCTGGAACTTGCTCTGTAGACCAGGCTGGCCTATCTCTACCTCTCAGGCCATAGGATTATAGGTGTGTGCCACTCAATCCAGCTCCCTTCTGAGACACAGTCACATGTAGCCCAGGCTATCCTGGAACTCTGTCTTTAGGCAAGGGTAGCCCTAATGTCTTGATATTTCTTGCTTCTACCTCAAGTGCCTTCCTGCTGGTTTTCTCTTCATCTCTTAAGCATGTGGTGAGGGGTACCCTATTTATTACAAATACCTCCAGTCCTTGGGTGTGGTGGTATCTGACATTAATCCCAGTACCCAGGCTGCAGAGGCAGGAGCATTTCCGTGGGTTTGAGAACTGGTCTACATAGTGTGCCAGGCCAGCCAAGGCTACCTGGTGAGACCCTCTCTCAAAGAAAAACAAACCCAGCTGGGCAGTGGTGGCACATGCCTTTAATCCTAGCACTCGGGAGGCAGAGGCAGGTGGATTTCTGAGTTCGAGGCCAGCCTGGTCTACAGAGTGAGCTCCAGGACAGCCAGGGCTACACAGAGAAACCCTGTCTCGAAAAAAAAAAAAAAAAACAAAAAAAACCAAACAAGCCCACTTCAATCCTTAGCAGATGGAGGCAAATGTGATTAAGTAGGCAGCTGTAGACTCCCCTCCTGTCTCTTGCCAGATCCCAGTGCTGTGGACTTGGAGAGAGTAGCCAACGTGATTGTGGACCATTCTCTGCAGGACTGTGTATTCAGCAAGGAAGCGGGACGCATGTGCTATGCCATCATTCAGGTGTGGGGGCAGGCAGAGAGGGAGGATGCCCCGAGGATGCCACCTTAGGGTCAGGCACAGGCTGACCAGCGCCCTGCTTACCACCCTCTCTTCGGCTCACAGGCAGAGAGTAAGCAAGCGGGCCAGAGCGTCTTCCGCCGTGGGCTCCTCAACCGGCTGCAGAAGGAGTACGATGCCCGGGAGCAGCTCCGAGCATGCTCCCTGCAGGGCTGGGTCTGCTATGTCACCTTTATCTGCAACATCTTTGACTACCTGAGGGTGAGAGGCAAGGGAAGTCACCTTTACAGCAGTGAAGGCCTATGTCCCAAGGCCAAGGCTGGATCGCTTCCTCCAGACTGCAGCTCCCACCAATGCAGCCCCCCTGCTGCCTTTGCTCTCCCCACAGGTGAACAATATGCCCATGATGGCCCTGGTTAACCCTGTCTATGACTGTCTCTTCCAGCTGGCCCAGCCTGAGAGTCTGAGCAGGGAAGAGGAGGTGAGTGACCATTGACAAGGCTGTGGAGTCCAGCCATGGAGGGCACTGCTCCTTAGCCAGGGACATCAGGGACAGCTAAGGCCTGTAGGCATCACTAGACAAACTACAGTGGCTGGAATTTATCCAGCACACAGAGAGAGGCCAAGGCTCCACTATTGAAGCCTTGTGCTAGGAATGGCAAAAGCTGTGGCCAGCTGTGGGCACAGAAACCATCTGGGAGT
Organism: Mus pahari; assembly: GCF_900095145.1. NCBI lineage: Eukaryota > Metazoa > Chordata > Mammalia > Rodentia > Muridae > Mus > Mus pahari. The sequence continues at coordinate 82,772,366 of NC_034603.1, read as the reverse complement.
CAGGGGTATCCGGAAGAGGAGGGTTAAGCGACTGTTTGTTGAGGCAGGCCTGGTTTGGAGTTCAGCCTGGTCAGAATGTTCTGGAAAAGTCCCTTTTGGTAAGATTTGGGCCATGCCCCCTGGTGTCAGAATGGTGCTGTCACCTCCTTGTGCCATGTTGCTCCTCCCTCTGGCTGAGCAGGCCTCGCCACTGCCCCTGCAGGTGGACTGCCTGGTGCTGCAGCTGCACCGGGTTGGGGAGCAGCTGGAGAAGATGAATGGGCAGCGCATGGATGAGCTCTTTATCCTAATCCGGGATGGCTTCCTGCTCCCGACTGACCTCAGCTCCCTGGCCCGGCTCCTGCTGCTGGAGATGATTGAGTTCCGGGCAGCTGGCTGGAAGACCACTCCTGCTGCCCACAAGTATTACTACAGTGAGGTTTCTGACTAAGCCTAGGTCTGCACATGCCCTCCCGTGACCCTTTCAAGCTGGCACTGGAATCCTTGCTTCTGCCCCTTCTAGACTTTTCTGACTGCTGTGGTTCTGCCCTCTTCCCTTCCCTCACTCTGGACTTGTGGAGAAACCAAACAGACTTGTCTCCTGGCTGAAGACTGTCTTCCTCCGCCTTCAGGTCCTGTTAGCTTTCCACCACCTTCCTCCTGGGCCTGGCAGTGAGAAATCAACTAACAAGCACTGAACTGTGTAGCCACTGGTGCAACATGACCTTGGTGCTTCTTCTATAGTTTTCCCGTCTATAAAAGGGGCAATTTTAGCCATTGCTGGAATGCTTAGGGATGTTAAGGGCAAGTTACAAGAAATGGTGTTTTATATATTTTATAGACTTTTGTGGAGGTAAGCCTGTTTCCTCCAGTCATGAGTGACTGTTTTCTAATAAATCTTTTATGAAACCAAACTGCATATTTCCATAGCATCCAAAGGTGTACCCCAAGCTGAAGGTCTTTTTACTTATGAGTCCACCGCAACTGTCTTCAGACACACATCAGAAGAGGGCATCAGATTCCCCTTACAGATGGGTGTGAGCCACCATGTGGTTGCTGGGAATTGAACTCAGGACCTCTAGAAGAGCAGTCAGTGCTCTTAACCACTGAGCCATCTCTCCAGCCCCAGAGGTCTTTATTCTAATCCAGATTGGACCTGAGTTTCTTGCAGGAAATCTCTAAGGAGACACATTCTGTCTTTGAGAGGTTGGAGTGGGGGAGTAGGGGAACCAATTTGGATTACTGGACAACACATGCTCCTCCTCTTGAGTGCATCTCACTGTGTGAGAGGCAGTTTCACTCAAGTTGTAGCCAACTTCTAGCCGGCATGGAGAATCAAAGATAGGACGGAAGACTGAATTACAAACAGCACTCTCCGTCCTTAACTTCCCTCCAGAACTTTCCAACAGGACAGTAGTTCAAATATTTAACATTTATTAGTGGTATTGTATGTATAGATGTTTGTCTGCACCTATGTCTGTATACCATGTGCACGCGTGGTGCCCACATAGGTCAGAAGGTATTGAAACCTTTGGAACAGGAGTTACAGGTGGTCAGTGAGCCTCCGTGTGGGTGCTGGGAATCAAACCAGGTCCTTTGGAAAGAGCAGTGAGTGCCTTTAACCACCTCTCCAGCCCTCGAGTGGTTTCTCGTGGCAGTGTGTCCTTTTCCACCTCTCCTTTCTTCTCCTGCTACCACCAGCGGTAGTGGGCCAGGGCACGGTTGGCCTCTGCCATCTTATGCATATTGTGCTTCCTCTTGATCACGGGGCCCCGATTATGAAAAGCCTCCAGCAGCTCATGTGACAGTTTCTCTGGCATCAGCGTCCGCCGCGGTTTATTCTCTCGGCACTCTGTGATCATCCACTTCATGGCCAAGAAGCGCCGACGTCGGTCAGCGAGAGGCACGGGGACCTGGACAGAGGCAAGCTGAAGTTGATTTGCGCCTAACAAGTTACCGTGTACTGTCCCGCACTATTCCTAGGACGGGCCCTGAGTACAGAACCAACCGCTCGCTCCCTTGTCAGACTTCCTTGTACCGCAGGCACCTGTGACTAAGGAACATTCCAGTAATAAACAGTAAGCACCTCCCTCCACCAGAGGAAGCTTTGTCAAGTTGACACAAGCACCAACTGGGGAAAGCCTGCTGCCTGAGCCAAGCCAGCTACTTCAGACCAAAGTGCCTAAAATGCAGCTTTCTCTACAAGAACCGCTTGCCTGGAACCCACTTCATGCCACATACCAAAGACACTGGGAAAAAAATCTGGTCTTAGGCACTGATATTAAAGGGAAAAATGACCTAATAGAATAACATAAAGTAGCTAACCGCTGATAGGGACCACACTTCAGTAATGAATGGTCGTGGGTCCAGGGCTACCCCAGACAATGGCAGGTAAACACAGTCCTTTACCAAGAAAGAGTTCATAGCTTAGGCTACACAGGACACTGGACAATTTGTCCTCTACCTGTGGCATTTACACGTTGGGCCTCACACAAGCAGATTCTGACAGTCCTCAATTTCAAGGGTTATTACACTTGGCTCAACTCTAGGCACTCCCCCCACCCCTCCCCCGACCCGTCTCACACACAGGCTCCCCAATCACCTGGTAGAAATGGCCCCCTTTGAGGATCGGCACCAACCCAATCACAGGCTCACAGTTTTTGAGTGCCTCGTGGAAGATCCTGTAGGGGTTCCGTTCAATGGTGGCCTGTTCCTCCGCGGAGGCAGCACGGTACTTTTCAAACTGCTTCCTTTTCACAGCTTCCAGAGTCTGCAAGAGACACAAGAGGCTGCTCGGGCCCTAAGTTTACCCCGCTCACCTGGGAGCGCTGCACACCTGTGACTGCACGGGGAGCTGGAGGCAGGAGAGTCAGGAGATGAAGGTTATCCTCGGGTGCACAGCAAGGTCAGGCCAAACTGTGCTCTATGAGAGCCTCTTTCAGAAAAGCTCCAGTTTAAGTGCCTCCTGCTTTGATAGACTATGACCCCAAGATCAGGGTGAGATTCTTCTTGTTTTGAGACAGGGTTTCCCTGTGTAGTCCTGGAATTCACTGTGCAGATCAGGCTGGCCTCAAACAGAGACAGTAGTTCCGCCTGCCTCTGCTTCCCAAGTGCTGGGATTAAAAGTGCACCACCACTGCCCGGCCAAGAACTTTTTTAATGTTGACAGAACGGGAAACTTCTGGGGGGACTTTGTGTAGCTCTGGCTGGGGTGAAACTAGCTTTTGACCCTCGTGGCTTCAAACTTTCCAACTCTGCCTCTTATTGTTAGGTTGTCCCCAACCCCCACACCATCCCACCCCAAGATTGGGTCTTAATATACAGCTCTGGCTGTCCTGGGACTCTGAGATCTGCCTACCCCTGGCTCTTTTTTGATTGATTGTTTTTAAGACAGGATCTCACTAAGTAGGTCTGTTCCAGAACTCACTCTGTAGCTCAAGCTGGCCTTGAACTCAGAGATCTGACTTATCTCTGCCTCTTGAGTGCTGGAATCAAATGCCTTCTCCAGCGATGGGATTTGAGGTGGGCGCCACCAATCCCAGATCTTGGAAATTTTAATGACAGGAATAGAAACCTGTTCTCTAGTTTTGAAGCCATGGTGTAAAGCAGAGACACCGAGCCCAAGGGAAAAGACAAGCAGAAGAGGAAGAAGCGGGCTTACCTGGGCCATGAGGGACCGGGCCAGAACTTTGTTGCCTCCCTTCATCATCATGTTGGTGAATTTGCTTCAAGGAGAAAAACATGGTTAGCTTTTCTGCGCTGTACTAGGGATCCCTCAGCAGAAACCATCCCCGGGCGAGTTCCAGCCCACAGAAGAGGGGCACCTGCACCTCACCTGATGACGGGGTCTGCGAACACCGAGCTGGTTTCAGTCGCAGCCGCAGCTTTGATGAGCTGGGTTTTCTTGAGCTCCTGGTCATATTTCTCCTCTTCGGTGAGTTCCGCCACCGGCTTGCGGTAATATTCCTTGTCAATCAGGGGCTCCCTGAACTCGGGGGCATAGCGGCTCCCCCTCACCTGTGTGAGCCTGGGAGGGGGACGAGGAGGAAGCAGACACACAACTCCACGGGTCAATCTGTGACTCCACAAAAGTGAACCAGCTTGACTTAACAGTAAGCCGCAAGTGCCATCACGCTGACGAGGGACAGTGGCGCTGGGTGGACAGTGGGACCGCCGGCGAACCTGGCAGTAGTTCTGACCCTTTGTCCCAAGAGGTAGGCAGCCCCCCACCCCGAAACTGGCCACTGGTCCGTCGCCAGCCGGCTCTCCCCCAACCGCCCAGGCAATCCCAGTTCTCAGATCTCTAGCAGGGCCGCACCCTCGGCTCCGGGTAGAATCCATCTAGGTCACCCCGGCCTGTCGGGCAGGGGACAGGCTACGACGCCCTCAATCCGGCCCCGTTAAATGGCTGGAGTCGGCCATCTCGGCGCCCCGAGTTAGTGCCCTCCGGCGCCAGGACTCAGCGCCGCTCGCCTGCGCCTTCTTCCCTTCCCCCAGGTCCTCCCGTGAAGGTCCGAGCGGCGGTCCCGGCCACGCGCTGCCTTCTCACCCTGGAAGGTTCCGGACGGCGCACCTCACTCCCAGGGCCAGCCCGGACCAGCGACGCGGGGCGCGCAGTGCGGGGGCAGCCATCTTGGCCGCTCTCAGGACCTCGGCGGGCTGCCCACGGCGCGCCTGCGTGAGTGAGCGACAGGCCACGGATGAGAACCTGCGCGGTTTACTCGGGCCTGGGTCTCCCCTCGGAGGTTCCCGCTGAGGAAGAAGCGAGGACACACCCTCGTCCTCGCGGCCTCCGACGCGGTCCGGCGCGCCCGTGGACCGCAGCCCTCGGCGCTCTCAGGCCCCCATGCGGGCCCCGCCCTGCTCGCGCAGAACCTCGCGAGGCTTGAGGGCGCAGGGCCGGTCCGGGCGGCTGCAATATGGCGGAGGCGGAAGGGGAGAGCCTGGAGTCCTGGCTGAGTGAGTATCCGGGGCCGCCTCTGCCTGACCTCCAACCACGGGCCTCCTCCTCCTCCCTCCCTGCGCCATCCCCTCCGCCGCGGCGGTGGCGGCGGCCCACGGCAGTCCGCGCCCAGCGTCGCCTCGCGGCGAGCATCCCGCGTTCACACCCCTTGGCGAGCAGCGGCCCTTCCCCGCCGCGCGTCCTCGGGCTCCCGCGGGTGACACCTGCAGCGCGAGATCCCGCAGGCCCGGAAGGCGACACCCGGGCTCCTCGGGCTGACGGGCGGGCGCGATGGGGAGGTTGAGGTGGCGCCCAGCCTGTGCTCTGGGACCGTGCATTGATTGGACGGGCCCGGACTTGCACGGGTCCCGCGGGGAGCGGTGCCACGCCACACACACCGCTGGCAGCTCCCGGAGCGGGACCATCCTCAGTGAGGATGATGATGGAAGGGAGAATTCTTTTCCAAAGCGCGACTACAGGGAACGGTGTACCACGTAGCTTGCTAAATATGTATGGAAGGGACACACACACACACGCATGCACATATGCACGCACACACACATACACACATGCATGCACTCATTTTAACGAGATAACCCGCTCTTGGGTGTCTCAAAGAGCCATGAATCTGCTGCTGTATCGACGTGTTGCTATCCTTACTAATTTGTACATTGCTCCAGAGGAGTAAGGTTTAACGTTAGCGGGCAGTTCATACTGGTTGTTTAGTAAGGGTTAATAAGGCTGGCTAATCACGCCTCATCAAGGTTCAATAAATTAACTTTACTAAGGGCTAGCCCCGGGGGAGCCTCTGAAATGGAGACAAATTAGGTAAGATGCCTTTGTAGAGCCCTTAGCTGGAAATCCTTTACTGAATACAGTTGTCTCTTTGATGTCTTGAGTGTTGTTCCTAGTGGCCTTCCTTAAGAACTACCCTTCAGGAGATTGAAATTAAGCCTTAAGGGGGGGGCTGCATCCCAAAAGAAAAGTAAGATCACAGTTCCAGTGTCCTATGTTTGCAGGCAGGGCACAGAGCTATCTCCCGATATGTAACAGGTCTCTGGGTTGTATACAGTGCTGGATTACAGGCGTTGGTTAAAATCATTTACCCAAGGATCCCAGTGTCCAGTCAGCTGCGTATAGACCAGGTTGACCTCGAACTCACAGAGATCCTCCTGCCTCTGCCTCCCCAGTGCTAGGATTAAAAGTGTGCACTACCAGGCCTAGTTTCCAATCCCCCTCCCCTTTGTTTTGTTTTGTTTTGTGACAGGGTTTCTCTGTGTAGCCCTGGCTGTCCTGGAACTCACTCTGTAGACCAGGCTGTTCTGGAACTCAGAAGTTCACCTGCCTCTGCCTCCCAAGTGCTGGGATTAAAGGCATGCGCCACCACACCCGGCTCCAATCCCCTTCTTGAAAGATGAAAATAATTGAAATTGTAGACCAAGTATCACAATGAAACAGGTTCTGTTGCCACAATTCAAATAGGACATTCCGACTCCACTCAGACCGTTTTCCTAGAACTGTGTAACTGGGTAATAGCCAGAACAGAATTGATTCACTGCACAGATGGTAACAGGAAAAATGGAGTAATGTTAATGACCTAAGCTGCGCTAAGCAGGGTTGAGTTAGTTTTGTCTTTGTGAGACAGAGTCTCAGGAAGCCAAGGCTGGCTTTAAACGCCTGCTCTTTCTGCTCTGTCTTGAGCTGCTGGGATTTCAGATGATCATCGTCTGACTAGACAGTGTGACTTGTACCAGTCCATTGAACCAGTCAATGCCATCTTTGTGAAGGTCCTTGTCACCTACGGTTTGCCTGAATTACTGCAGCAGCCTCTCCTTGGTCCACTCTGCATGCTGTTCCTAAGAGAGCAGTTATAGCTTATCACCATTCCAGGGCTGCCACCCAACTACCCTCCTCCCAGTCTGTCTCTGGCCATTACCTGCCTTTTCCTTTGATGGCCTTGTGATGTTTTTCCCACCAGCACACACTGTTCTCATTAACCCTGAAGCCCTCTTCCCCTTGCTTAGTTATGTACTTCAAACCAATCTCAGAATATTCTTCCTTACAAACCATCTCTTGATGACTTCAGCTCTCTCTTGAGGCCTGCTTGGCATATTCAGCTAGTGTTTTATAAGTATTGAGTTTATTTTAGCCAGGCATAGTAGTGCATATCTTTAATCCCAGCACTCAGAAAGCAGAGGCAGTCAGATCTCTCTAAGTTCAAAGCTAGCCTGGTTTATAGAGTGAGTTGCAGGACAGCCAGAACTACACGGTGAAACCCTGTCTGGAAAAGAAGGTATGGGGGTCAGCATTTCACCAGTTTGAGTGTCATTTTTGCAAAGGGGCTGTGCTAATCTTTCTGTATCATTCTAGTGTTAGTTTATGGGCTGCTGAAGTGAACACAAGAACAACAAAGTTTAAACACTTGTTCCGTGGTGGAACTCTTACTTAACATGTGCGAGGCACCGGGTTCCATGCCAGCCTTACAAAAACAGAAATGAAGTAAAAAGGCCCAGGATGGACGTGCTATCAGAATGGATAGAAATTGAGGCAGTAAAGATTCTGAGTGGCAGCCTAAGTACTAAAATGCAGGCTTCCTTAGGTAACTGGAACAGGGAAGTGGAGAATGACCTAAGTCCGAAGGAGAAGGCAGCAGCAAGCTAGGACTTAAAAATCATGGGAACCCACCATGAGAACACTGGGTGGCCATGCGTAGAGCACACCAGTTAGCAACTGTATGAGTATAGGACCATTTGAGTCACGGAGACTGTTATGTGTTGACAGCAGGTAGCAGGCTCCCATTCTGCCTTTTTTGTTTTTTGTTTGTTTGTTTGTTTGTTTTGTTTTGTTTTGTTTTTTCGAGACAGGATTTCTCTGTGTAGTCCTGGCTGTCCTGGAACTCACTCTGTAGACCAGGCTGGCCTCGAACTCAGAAATCCGCCTGCCTCTGCCTCCCAAGTGTCCCATTCCTCTTACACCCGATGAAACTGTCCTGGTAGGAGGATTGGTGGGGGGGACCTGACTGATGAGAGTAAACCAAGCGTGGTGGCTCACATCTGACTTGCCAGAACGTGGATGGTGAGGCAGGAGCATCTCCCCAAAGTGGGACCAGCTGGGGTACATAAAGGATTAGTGTCATTAAGGGTTACAGGGTGAGGTGGCTTTCAAAAACAGACAAACCAAACAGTATAGGCAGGATGGCTCAGTGAGTGTGCTTCCTGTGCCAGCCTGGCTACACTTGAGTTCAACCACTAGAACCATGTAAATGAGGAGAGAAGCGCCGTGTGTGTGTGTGTGTGTGTGTGTGTGTGTGTGTGTGTGTGTGTGTGTGTGTGTGTGGTGTTAGAGGAGACATTCTGGGAGGGCATGACTGAGAAAGATTGAGGATTAGGACGGTGGCTCCAGAGGCTGAAGTGGCTCAGCAGGTGAGGTCACTTGCCTTAGGACCTGAGTTTTATCCTGGGGAACCACATGGTGGAAAGAGAACCAACTTCAAGTTGTCATTTGACCTTAACATTTATGACATGCCACATATCTCCCCTTCCACCCCCTTCCCACATAGAACAGTAAGGAATATGTGATAAAAGGTGAAGGTGTGAGTGAACTCAGGAGCGGGTAAGGAAAGGGAAGAGGCAGCAGATAGTGGTAGATACTGTGTATAGAAATAGGGGAAAGCCGGGCAGTGGCGCACGCCTTTAATCCCAGCACTTGGGAGGCAGAGGCAGGTGGATTTCTGAGTTTGAGGCCAGCCTGGTCTACAGACACAGAGCTGGTTCCAGGACAACCAAGGCTATACAAAAACAAAAACAAAACAACAACAACAAAAAAAAAACCCTGTTTCAAAAAAAGCAGCACAGGGCAGTTGACCTTAACCCTTTCTTTGCTGTGCTTTTGGGTCTGCTTATTTCCAGCCATTGCCGTGTGCAGCTTGAGAGGCCCAGGCCATGAGGAGTTAGATTAGTCAAGGCTGCTTATTCTCATCCGTATCTTCTGACGTCCTGTAGGAGTTGAGGCTAGCAGTGGTTAAGCAGAAGAGGAAGGTGGAAATCTGGAGGGATGGAAGCAGCAGAGGAGTCTTCCACCCCAGACCCAAAATAGACAAACGATGAGTCAGAGCAGGGCCCAGATGGGTGGTTCAGAGCCAGGTTTGCAGGAGAGAACTCAATTGTTGCTAGTCCTGTGTGAGCTGAGGGGGTCCGTGGAGTGCCTGACGTGCTGGGCACTTGGAGAGCTAGAGTCACCTCATACCACCCCCAGGACTGTAGCTGCTGGGGCTGATGGTGTGCCATGTGAGCTGCAGACACTGGCACACTGCACTCTGTCTGCCCGGTTGTATTTTGTGCCCTGTGCAGGCAGTGTTCCTGCACACACAGTGAAAGGTGCAGGAAGTGCTGTAAGAAGCTGAGCAAGCTTGAGAAGAGAGTTCTCCTTACAGGCATGTTTTGTGGAAAGAGTCCTCATGATACTCTGTTTGGAAGATGGTTTTCCCCTTGTCCACAGTGTAAGTCTTGTGACTATTAAGGAGAGAAGCACTGGGGCTGGAGCAGGTCTCTCAGTGTCTTCTTCCTTTTTTTTCTTTTCCTCTTTGCTATTGTCTGTTGTTTGTTTTTCAAAACTGGGTTTTCCCATCTCTAGCCCTGGCTGTCCTGGAACTTGCTTTGTAGAATAGGCTGGCCTTGAACTCCAGACATCTACCTGCCTGTATATCTGAGGTACTGGGATTAAAAGTGTGTGCCACTAGCCGAGCGTGGTGGTACATGCCTTTAATCCCAGCACTCGGGAGGCAGAGGCAGGTGGATCTCTGAGTTCGAGGCCAGCCTGGTCTACAAATGAGTTCCAGGACAGCCAGGACTGCACAGGGAAACCCTGTCTCAAAAAAAAAAAGTGTGCCTCCACACCCAGCCAGTCAACCATTTCTTGACAAATGGACACTGCTGAATAAAATAATCCATCTTCTTTTTGGGGTTTTTGGGTTTTTTTTTTTTTTTTGTTTTTTTTTAAGAGAGTTTCTCTGTGTAGATGTGGCTGTCCTGGGATTCACTCTGCTGATCAAGCTAGCCTTGAATTCAGAGATCTCGTGTCTCTACCTCCGAGTGCTGAAATCATCTTTCAGGATTGAGAAGAGCCCCTTTGGTGTCACATATCTGCTATCCCAGTGCTTGGAAGCAGAGGCTGGAGTATCAGGAGGCAAGAGCATCCTTGACTATGTAGGGATTTCAGCCTAACCTGGGCTACACAAGACCCTGCCTCAAAACAGAAAACCCTGGCCACATTTTTTCCTCTAAATATAGATGTATAAACTTGTATGTTACTAGAGAGAGAAGCTAAGACCCCATATGCTCTGCAAGCCCTCAAACACTTGAATTCTATTTACTTCTTACCTTGAAGTGGGGGACCATGGCAGCAGGCAGACAAGCACTGCAGCAGTGGCTGAGGTCTTGCATCTTGAGATACAACCCTGACACACAGAGATAAGGAATGGTGTGGGCTTTTAAAACCTCGAAGCCTGCCCCCAGTAACACACCTCCTCCAGCAAGGCCACCGCATGGGCCTATGCCATGTGGCCTCACTTTTCAAATATAAACTTTAACCACCAGAGTCTTCCTGTTGAAACCAGACAAAAAGTGTTGTCAGGCTCATCCTGCCTCAACCTGAGAAGACCTTCCTTCTTCTGTCTTAATGAAAGTTGAGATTGTGAGCACCTGCCACCACCCCCAGCCTACCTTGCATTTGTTTATTGGCATTTGTCATTGAACTCATGGGCCTTGTACATGCTAGGCAAGGCCTCACTGCTGAGATATATCCCCAGGCGCCTTTTTCTAGCTTCCTTTTTAAATAATTGTGAAACAAGGGGCTGGAGAGATGGCTCAGTGGTTAAGAGCACTGATTGCTCTTCCAGGGATCCAGAGTTCAATTCCCAGCAACTACCTGGTGGCTCACAACCATCTGTAATGGAATCCGAATATATATATATATATATTGGTTTTTTGACACAGGGTTTCTCTGTATAGCCCTGGCTGTCCTGGAACTCACTTTGTAGACCAGACTGGCCTCAAACTCAGAAATCCGCCTGCCTGTGCCTGCTGAATGCTGGGATTAAAGGTGTGCACCACTACGCCTAGCTATAAATAATCTTTGTTTAAAAATTGAGAAATGAGGTTTTGTTGCCTAGGTTAACCCTAAAACTTTCTCTATAGCTCAGCTCAGGCTAGCCTTGAACTTTAAAGTTAAGAAAACACAGCTTGGGGCTGGAGAGATGGCTCAGCGGTTAAGAGCACTGACTGCTCTTCTGAAGGTCCTGAGTTCAAATCCCAGCAACCACATGGTGGCTCACAACCACCCATAATGAGATTTGACACCCTCTTCTGGAATGTCTGAAGACAGCTACAGTGTACTTATGTATAATAATAAATAAATCTTTAAAAAAAGAAAAAGAAAGAAAACACAGCTTGGTGGGGTGATGCATACCTACAATTTTAGTCCTTGAGAAGGTAGAAGGATCATGGTGAGTTGAAGACCAGTGGGCTATAGCATGAGAATCTATAAGAGGGTGGAGATGAGGTGGTTCAGCCAGTTGAGATGCTTGCCACCACGTCTGAAATTGATTTTCAGACATCAAATGATGTTCTCTTTAGAGAGCCAGTTCCTATAAGATGTCCTTGAACTTCCATATTCATAGCACTTGAGCCCCACCACCATTCCCCAAATAAATCAACGTAAAGAAGAAAACGGCCACCTTTAGAACCAAAATCCAGAAACTTAGGCTAGCCCATATAATGTTAGCAGGTCTGTTCCCACAGAGGATTGAGGTTGTCTGGAGAAGGTATGCACCTCCGGATTTCCTTTCTGTCTGAGCCTGAAGTCCTGAACAGCAAGTAGCAGGGTTGGATTTGTATTGGATGATAAGCCATTTCACCTCCTCAGCTGGTCCGTCTTCCTTCAGCACTGGTGCCAGAATAACAGAGAAGAAGGCCAGAACAACTGTAGCTTGCTTTACCTTTAGTGCTGGAATTCCAGAAGTCCACGCCCCTCAGAACGCTCTCAGTGTCTGTCTGCACTTGACTACTGAAGGCCATTTAAACCTGAGGGCACTGAAATTGCCCGGCAGAGCTCTGTTTATGCTGGGGAAGTCTGCACAAGATTGGAAGATGTTTCATTGGAGCCAGGTGGTGGTGGCACACGCCTTTAATCCCAGCACTTGGAAGGCAGAGGCAGGCGGATTTCTGAGTTTGAGGCTAGCCTGGTCTACAAAGTGAGTTCCAGGACAGCCAGGGCTACACAGAGAAACCCTGTCTCGAAAAACCCAAAAAAAAAAAAAAAAAATCTTTGTGAAGGACCTGTAGAAAATACTCATTTTTTATTTATTTTTGACCTACTTCAGCCTATCTTCAGCTTCTCGGAGACATTTGTTGCTCCTGCTGAATTTATTAGCTGCTCCATTTATTAGCAGTGGTTGTTGTCTTAGGGTTTTACTGCTGTGAACAGACACGTGACCAAGGCAACTCTTATAAAAAATAACATTTAATTGGAGCTGGCTTACAGGTTTAGAGGTTCGGTCCATAATCATCAACTTGGGAGCATGGCAGCATCCAGGCAGGTATAGCTTAGGATGAGCTGAGAGTTCTACATCTTCATCTGAAGGCTGCTAGTAGAATACTGTTTTCCAGGCAGCTAGCATGAGGGTTGTTTTTTTGTTTGTTTGTTTTGTTTTTTTGGGTTGTTTTTTTTTTGAGACAGGGTTTCTCTGTATAGCCCTGGCTGTCCTGGAACTCACTTTGTAGACCAGGCTAGCATGAGGGTCTTAAAGCCCACACCCACAGTGATACACCTACTCCAACAAGGCCACACCTCCTAATAGTGCCACTCCCTGGGCCAAGCATTCAAACCATCACAGTTGCATAGTAAAATGTGCAAGTTTCCTGACGTGTTGTAGCCACCTGAGGCCATTTTTTTAAAATAAAACTTTAAATTTACATTTATGAGTGCATTGTAGCTGTCTTCAGACACACAGAAGAGGGCATCAGCTCCCATTAGAGGTGCTTGTGAGCTACCATGTGCTTGCTGGGAATTGAACTCAGGGCCTTGAAGTTGTCAGTGAGATTCTGATCAGTCAGGTTCCTTTGTCCTTTGAATCCCGGTCTACTCTGACCTCTGAGGTTTTTTTCTTTTTTTTACTGAAACTTTCAAAATATTGGGCAGAAAGCAAAATTGTTTTGTTTTGTTTTTTTTTATTTCATATATGCAATACACTGTTGCTGTCTTCAGACATCCCAGAAGAGGGCGTCAGATCTCATTACAGATGGTTGTGAGCCACCATGTGGTTTCTGGGATTTGAACTCAGGACCTTTGGAAGAGCTCTTAACCGCTCAGCCATCTCTCCAGCCCAAAAAGCAGGATTTGTATTTCCTGTCTGACTGAATTCTGGAGGTATTCTTTTTTGGTTTTTCGAGACAGGGTTTCTCTGTGTAGCCCTGGCTGTCCTGGAACAAACTCTGTAGACCAAGCTGGNCTTGAACTCAGAAATCTCCCTGCCTCTGCCTCCCAAGTGCTGGGATTAAAGGCGTGCGCCACCATGTCCAGCTGGAGGTATTGTTATGAAACAGATTTGGAAGCAATTTTTGTTTAAAAATTGTGACGATATCCTTATGTGGAGTGGCTGGTTTTTTGACGGTCAGTTGTCCTTTGTGTTTTGTTCCAAGATAAAGCTACCAACCCTTCCAACCGCCAGGAAGACTGGGAGTACATCATTGGTTTCTGCGATCAGATCAACAAAGAGCTCGAGGGGTGAGTCCCGAGAGGGAGCAAGCAGGAGCAAGGGTGCGTGCAAGCGAGCACGGAAGCCTGGCCAGTGGCTCCTCCATTGCAGGCTGATTGTAGTGTGCTTGTCCACCAGGCCCCAGATTGCTGTGCGACTCCTGGCCCACAAGATCCAGTCTCCACAGGAATGGGAAGCAGTGCAGGCCCTCACGGTAGGTCTTTGCTGTTGGCGATGACACCATGCGTGTTCACTGTTCAAGGCTTTCCTCACACACACATAGGCTGTTGGTAGTGACCAGACTCAGGCCCAGAGGCCAGTAGAAAGTCCCTGATAGCAGTTGGGTATGTGTAGAGAGCATTGCTGTCAGCTGGTCCACAAGCACTCACACCTCCAGAGCTAGCATGGAGCCTGCACAAGGTCCCTGAGGGCTCACAGAGGACCAAGGTAGTCTTGATGCTTCAAGTGTGGTAAATACAGTGTATTGTATAGCTGGAAGCACTGCCTGTACCATTGAAGATGCTGTGCTGATAGTCACAGCCACAGGCAGAGGTAAGCATTTTTTTAGAGAAAAGGACATTCAGGTGCATCCCTGCTCCTCAGACAACAGCCAAGTGGAGAGGACTCCGGCAGCTTTCCTGGGCCTGATTTCATTTGGGTGCTGGAGACATAGAGCAGTGGGGCTTAGAGGCCAGGTGCCTTGCTCTTCCATTATGGAGCCAGGACCTCTAAAATGGTGATTCCCCCCCCCCCCACCTACCCCTCCAAGGGCGACCAGGACCATTGGTTGGTTTTTAAATTTTGTTTTGGTTTTGGTTTTTCAAGACAGGGTTTCAGGGTTTCTCTGTGTAGCCCTGGCTGTCCTGGAACTCACTTTGTAGACCAGGCTGGCCTCGAACTCAGAAATCCGCCTGCCTCTGCCTCCCTTGTGCTGGGATTAAAGACATGCGCCACCACGCCTGGCTTGTTTTTTTAAAGATGTTTTGATCCTTGTGTCTCTATCTCCAAAGTGTTAATACTATAGGCATGTGCCACCAATGGCTTGCAGGGGACAGTTTTGGTCTCCAGAAGACATTGGTAGTGTCTGGAGATGCTTTTATTGTTGGGGATGGTGTGACAGTGGCGACTAGAGAGTAGTAGCCAGTGCTACTAAATACCCTTGAGTGCACAGGAGAGCCCACAGCCAAGAGGGGCCAGCCCAGACTGTCAGCCAGATGCGGCCGACTGAGAAACCTTGCTTTAAAGGAACCAAGCTTTGGAAGCTGAGGGTTCAGTTCCCAGCGCCCATGGAGGTTCACAACCATCATTCATTCCTTTATTCATTCTTATTTATTTATGTGTTTATTTATTTATAGTTTCTTGAGACAAGGTTTGTCTGTGTAACAGCCCTGGCTATCCTGGAACTCAGGATAGATCAGAGTAGATTTGTAGATCAGGCTAGAACTCTGCCGCCCGAGTGCTGGGATTTAAGATGTGTGCCACCATGCCTGGCATCACAGCCATCTTTAAGTCAAGTTCGGAGTATCCATGTTCTCTTCTGACTTCCTCCAGCACTGCATGTGATATACAGATATGCAGGCAGACAAACACACCTATACACATAAAATAAAATTCTTCCCTTATGTATGTTTGTTTATTTTGAAAAAAAGAAAAAAAAAAAGAAAAGAAAAGAAACCACGGGGCTTGTTAGCACTTGCCATTTGTCTCAGCATATGCAACCCCAGCACTCAGTACTCAGAGGCAGGCTGCTCAATCCCTGGAACCTACACAAAAAAAGCCAAATGTGGCTCTGGGTAGCAAAGACAAAAGGCAGATTCTTGAGTCTCAGCGGCCGGCCGGCCTAGACTAAGCAGTGAGTCCCGGCCAGTGAGAGCTCCTGTCCCCGACGAGGGGGATGTCACCACAGCAAGGGCACCTGAGGGTAACCTGCACACACATGCATTCCTACCTAGACGGGGCCCTGAGCAGCATAGGAACACGCCAATACAAGGAAGCAAGGGAAATGTCCCATAAACACAAAACAATAGATTTAGATGTCTCCTACACCTGCAGAAATGTCAAATTTGTGGAAAGGACTCAGGACCATTCTGGGAGTCGGCGGAACTTTCTCTTTGGAAAGTATCTTTGTGGAAGACCCCTTCCCAGTCTGGCAGCAACTTCCTGGAATCTGAACTCAGCATTTCCTACTCTAACTTGTGTATAGCAGTCTCTACAGAGCACACTATTGGGAGTGTGTGTGTGGGTGGCCCATGGTGAGTGGTTCTGTGGTTTAACCTCAATCCTCCAGGGAAGTGCACCACCTCTCAGAGTGAATCCCTTCAGTTGCGACTGGATCCTTTTTTTTTTTTCCAATAAGATTTATTTATGCTGGGCGTTGGTGGCGCACGCCTTTAATCCCAGCACTTGGGAGGCAGAGGCAGGCAAATTTCTGAGTTTGAGGC